>NW_020194003.1:0-38488 GCF_002251995.1 Wickerhamiella sorbophila
TATAAATTATACAAAGAAATAATAGATATAATTAATATAAAGATAATAATATAATATATAATATATATATATAATATATTTAATTAATATAATAATATATTATATTTATATTTAAAGATATAAGTTATATAGATAATTATAATATATTAATAATTAATAATTAATAATAAATATATATAGAAGAGATATTAAAGATATAACACCCCCCCAATCATTTGATTGGGCTAATTAATTACTAATCCCCCCTAAAAAGGGGGGCAAAGATTAAATTTTTATAACTTTTTATTATATTTTTTATAATTATATAATAAAAATATTAATATTAATTAATACATAATTTTTATAAATAATACATACTTATTAAATATTTTATTTATAAGGAATAAAATAATAAATGTATTTAGTTAAATTAAAAAAAAAAATTAATTAATTAAAAATATTTATAAATAAATAAATATTTACTAATTTTATATTAGTTATGATATATAATAATATTATTTAATAATAATAAGAATGTATAAAATTCTATAAATTATTTATATAATAGATTTTATATAAATTTAATTAATATATAATGAGAATAATAAAATATTATTCGTTCTTACCAAGGAAATATTATATTTTTTTAATATTTTATATAATACTTAGTATAATTAATTATAGATTCATAATTATAAATAAATTTAATATTCTATTATAAATATAATAATTATTATTATTAAAATATATTTCATAATATTTAATAGATAATTTATTATATATTATTAATAATAGATACAAAATAGGTAATTAAAATATTAAATACTTTAATAATTATACACCCCCCCCTAAATAGATATATTTAAAATGTAATCTCTTTTGTGTTGAATTATTATTTTCATTATTATTATTATTATCTTTTTTATTTATTATAAAAATTATATTATTGAAAAGATATTATTTAATTATATTTATATAAAAATTAATAAATAATTATTAAAAATGTATAAAATGATTATTTGTATATTATTAAATATAATGATATAAAAATATTATATAAGGATATAAGATAATAAAATCATATTATTATAATAAAATATTAAAAAGGGTATAATAAAGAATAAGTATATATAATACCACACCCCCCTAAAGAATAGATAAGGAAAGTTAATACTTAAATCCCCCCTGTATAGGGGGGGATAGGTTAATAAATAATTTTTTTAATTTTCATTTCATAAAATTAAAATGTATATTATAAAAAGTAAAAATAAATGTTGAAATAATTAAAAATAATTTAATTAAGTACCTCAATAATAACATACGATATATAAGAATAATCATACAACATCTAAGAAATGTCATAATAAGATAGTTGTTTCATATCCTACGTGATGTGTATTAGTTAATTGTAAAGTATATAAACGATAGAATGAGTAAGCTAAGAAGAAAGTACCCCCTATTAAGTGGAAACCATGTAATCCAGTTAAAAAGAAGAATGTTGATCCATATATACCATCAGCTATAGTATATGTACAATATGTATACTCAATAAATTGACATATTATAAATAATACACCTAATATTATTGTAGCTAATAAACCATATACACTTGCTTTTCAATCATTACCTATTAAACCATGATGACTTCATGTTATAGTTGCACCACTTGATAATAATATTAATGTATTTAATAATAGTAAATCTGTTAGTTGAATTGCTGTTATACCCATTAGTAGTCACATTTCACCTAATTCTATTACTAGTGACAATGCTGAATGGAAATATCCTCAGAAGAAACCAATAAACATTAATAATTCAGTACCTAAAAATATTATATATCCTGTAGTTAAACCATTTCTTACTTTCATAGTATGATCACCTAAATATGTAGCCTCGGCTATTATATCTCTACCTCATAATATACCACTATATACTATTGTTATTATATTTAATAATAATATTCAATGAAAATTACTATAATTATGTGATATTAATAATAAATTTAATAATAAACCAAATACACTAAATGTTACATATATTAGTCATAGTGATAGTGTTACTAAATGAAATAGATTAGCTTGTAAATTACTTAAATTTGTTTGTACGTTTTTTGATAACATGTTTTTTTATTTATTCTCTATTTAATTTAATAAATAGTTAATTCTTTTTTTTTTGTTTTTTATTTATAAATTTATATTATAAATATAAATATTATACTAGATAAATATATATTATATATATATATTTATACTTATATATTAAAAATAAATAAGTAAAATTAAATGTATAACAATAAATAAATAATTATTTAGTGTAAGTATACTGCATCTTTAATATAACTACATGTTAAAATACAGAATACATAGGCTTGTATTCCAGCTACGGCAAATTCTAAAGCTACTATACCTAATAAAATAGCTAATAGTATAAATCCAATTATAAATAATATAATTGAAGATGCCATAAAATCGAATAATAAACCACATAATATAGTTAATAATAAGTGACCTGATAAGATATTAGCACCTAATCTTAAACCTAAACTTATACTACGTGCAATATTAGAAATACCTTCAATTAATACTAATACTAGTACTAATGCTAAAGATGTTCCTGATAGTACAAATAATGAAAAATACTCTAATTTATGATTACTAAATCCCATTATTGTTACTCCAAATCATATTGTTATACTTAATGATATTACAAATATTAATTGTGCATTAATAGCAAAATTATATAGTACCATTGATAATAAGTTAGCTAATAATATAAATGAAAATAATGAATAGATTAAAAGGAAAAATACTGTACCTTTAGTTCCTAATTGACCAAATACCATATTATGAATAGTTGAATATAATGCTTCTACTGAAATATTTCAATTTGTAGATATTAATTTACCATTTTTTAATGTATATACATTTAAAAAATAAAATATTCCTAATACTAATCCCATATATAATGTAAATGATGTAATATTTAAGAATGATAAATTTATTATTGATGATGATATACCTAAAAATGTTTGTATCTCAAATTGCTCTAATAGTGAATTTATTAAATAGATTGCTGACATTGTTTTTTTTATTAATTAATTTTTTTTTTAACTTTATTTAATATTATTTATTAAATCATCTTTTCCTTATAAAATAATATTTATAATTATAATTTAATTATAAACATACGGCTTAAATAAATTGATAATATTCTAAGTAATACAAATTTAGAACTTAAATATATTATTATTAATAATCCTAAATAACCTCAGAATATTTGATTTAAAAAGAAAAATAGTACTAATTGTGGCATTGATTATTCTTATTTTTATTAATTAATTTGATACTTATAATAACTAAGTTCTTTTATTATATACTATATTAATATATTTATTAATATAATTTTTATATTAAATATGGTAAAATTAAATTATTAATTATTAATTATTTATTATCTTTTAATAGCTAAATAGAATAAGATATTTTCTAATACTGATATAGCTAGTAATAATATAATGAAATAACTAAAATAGAATATAGTTGCAATTTGACTTATTAATACAAAAAGTACTTCAATATGTACAGCACCTAATGCACCTAATAATAAGAAATTAACTATAAAGAATCAGTATAACATTTTAGATATTAGTTTAAATGCATTACCTCTTACTATAGAGAAATCTACATAAAGTAATGCTAATAATATTAATATAGCAGCTAACATTGCTATAACACCTACTATTTTAGATGATATAGATCTTAATATTGCATAGAATAGTAATAAATAGAACTCTAGTACTCATTTTTACTATATATTTCTATATAGATTAGATTATGTCATATGCATCTATATTACATAATTAATTAATTAATTAATTATCAAATAATATTAAAATTATTGTATAGATAATACATAGTGGCGCTAAATGAAAGATTATTATTGACATTAATTCACTTTCTAATCGTTGAACATTTTTATATCATTCTATATTTAATAGAAATTATATATATAATAAAATAATAATTATTTATTATTTCATAATTCAAATATATATAATATGTCAATATAAACTTTGCTGCAAGTTATCTTAGTATAAATTTATATATACTTTAGATTTTCTTGTCAATTCACCCCTTTTTTACATAATATTTCTACATATTATGCCACAGTTATATTATTAATATATACTTTATATATAATATTTATTTTTTAATTTTATAATATTTTTCTAATAAATAATAATATTTATTAAAATTATTTTTATTTAATCAAATAATAAATTGTTTATTACGATATTCTAAAGCATTTTTTAATATATTATCTTTATTATCTAAATGATAAGAATAGTATTTTCTTTTTAGAACTGTATTAAATAGTAATTTTATATAATATTGATTTTTAGATTTATTTAAATAAATAAATAAAAAATATTTCATATTTTTAGCTTCATATTTATCAAAATAAGAATCTATTAAATTTATAAAAAAATTAGTAAATATTGATAATAATTCATTATTTGAAATATTAGTTAGAAATAAATATTTTAATTCATTATTAATATCTAATTTAGTTAATAAAATATTATTTAATATATTAATATTTAATTTAGATTCTTCTTTTAAAAAGAATAGATATTTATCATAAATTTCTTTAATAGATAAATATTCAAATTTTAATAAAGAGGAATTAAAAATAAATTTATTAATTTTTAAAATATTATATTCTCTAATTAAATCAAATTTAATTAATGCTAGTATTCTTCAATATTTAGAAATATTTTTAATAGAAGATAAATTAATTAATAAATTAAATTCAAGTTTTCTACTATAAAAATATTGAGTATATTTTTTTATAAATTCACCTATTTTAAGATAATCTTCTAAAGAATTAAATATTTTAATTATTATATAATAATTTTCTACTTTATCTTTAGATTCTAAATATATACTTGTTTTTATATCATAATTAGATTTTAAAAATTCTTGTATTATTTCAAATAATAAAATATTATCATATGTATTTTTTTGATAAATATGTAAATAAGTATTATATCAAAATAATTTTATTTTTTTATTTAAAAGAAGATTATATCTAATAGAAAAATGTAAACCACCATCTCCTATAAAAAATCCCATAATAAATAATAGATTAATTTTAAAATGTTTATTATAATTATATTGTAATAATTTATAATAATAATTATCATAATAATTTATAGTATAATATTTTTTATTATTAATAAAATTAATAATATTATCTAATTCAAATAATCTATTAAAAACATAATTATTTATATAATTACTATAACTCATTAATCTTTGACTATTATCTACTATAAAATAACTTAAATAAATTATTTTAGAACTATATGAAATATATTTTATAATATGAAGAGTATCATATAATTTTAATAATTCTAATTGAGATAATAAATTTTTATTATATATTATATTTTCAATAGATGTTTTATATACATGAGATATTTGATTACATATATCATATAAATAATAAATTTTTATTATATACATAAATCCTCTTTTTTATCTCCAAAAACATTATTAAAAAATAGTATTAATTTATTAATTATTATTTCTCTATTACGACAATACATTTGTATTGCTATATTATTTGAATTTTTAATTAAAAAATAATTAAATTTTAATTGATTATCAAATATAAAATTTAAATGTTTAAATAATGATATTATTTCAAGACTACTATTTAAAGTTAAACTTATTTTAAGTGAAATATTAAATAATGTTTTTTCTAATAGTTTTATTTCACAATAAATATTACCTTCAGCTTGAAATAATCCATTCATTATTTTTCTAAATTCATCTTTATTAAAATTAAGATCTAGTTTAAAATTAAGATCTAGTTTTAATTCATTTTTAATATAATCTAAATTTTTATAATAATTTATATTTTTATCATCATAATTATTATTATATATTATATATATAAAATAAATAAATAAAAGTGTTATTAATAATACTAAATTTATGGCAAGAAGAGTTACTAAAAGGTTTCCTAGAATATTATTTTCTAGATCACCTAAATATTCTAGATAGTATGATATTAAGAAGAAATATGCAAATAAGAAAGCAAATACTGTGATAGCATCTTTAAATATGAAATAAAGATGCATTAGTATTCTATCTATTTTACCTGTTATTCCTAATAGGTTAGAACTACCATGTAAATGTAATGCTAATAAGTGTAAACATCCTAATGCTGCTATTATAAATAGTAATAAATAATGTAAACTAAAGAAACGTTGGATTGTTAGATTAGCTACTGATGAACCACCTCATATAACAAGTTATTATAATATAAAATATTTAAATTTTATTATCAATATTTCACAATATTGTTTAGACTATGTCATCAACCAATATGTAATTATATATAACTCTATATATAATTATTTTAATATATCTATTGGTGTTCGGCGCTCGTGTCAATATTATTGTTGGTTTGAACTCAATTGTTAGTCGTTGAACATTTTTATTACCTATTCATATATCAAATAGTAAAATATAATTTATATTATATTTTATATACCGTAATAAACTTTGCTGCAAATTGTCTATATATAAAAAAAAAATAAAAATATATATAGATTTTCTTGTCAATTCACCGAATTTTTCAATTAAATATTACTATTTAATGGAACTTTCTTTAAGGAATTTTTATAATTTAATTTATAAGTGTGTTAAGTAAATTTAAATTTTTATATCTTAGATGTAATTTTAAATTATTAATTCATTTATTATAAGAATTTAATTTATAACCTAATAATAGATAATTATCTGAAAATGATATTAAATTAATAACTGATTGTATATCTTTTTTAGATGTAACAACAAAATGATTATATAAATTTTTTTTTATTATTTTGATATTTTAACTCGTGTATTAAAAAATAATTTTATACCATTCATTAAAATATCATTATGTTTTTGAGTTATTTCAAAAGATGCATCTTTACTTTTATTATTTTTTTAAAAGAAACTACCATCTGCTATAATAAAACCAATTAATCAATTATCTAAAAAAGATTAATTTTTAATATCTAAAAGAGTTATTTTTATTAAAAAAAAGTAATATATTTAGTATATCTTCTTCATTAAGTATATTATTAAATCTAGTTAAACTATTTTTATATATATATATAGCTTTATTATACTATTTACGTCTCATTTCAGTTAAAAAAAATAAATTATGATATTCTAATAAAAGAAAGAATATTTCTTGTAAATCTGTTTTATTAATTACATATTTAACATATTCATTTTTATTTGAAATATATTTAATAATATGTCCAAATTTTAATTCTGATTGAATAAATTATAACATATGTAAATCTCTGATATGTAAATTAATAACTAAATTTAATTTAATAATATCTCTACCAGTATTACTTACTAATATATAACCATCCCCCATTTATTATACCTATTAACATAGCTATAAATTTTTTTAGTAAATTTTTATAATAATTATCTAAATATTCTCTAAGAATATTTCTAGTGTTTAATCTTATTTTACCTAAAATATATTGTTTCAAATATAAAAATTTTATATTAAAATCTTTTTTTTTTAATTGAAAATTCTGCTATTGCGTGTCCTAAATATAGAACAGCTGTTACTAAATTTGTAATTACAGTTGCCAAAAATTAGAGACTATACATCTAACTAAATATTTAATAATTTTTATTATTAATATTTATATATATGATATATTACATATATATTCGATAAATTAAATTATAGCATGTATTTATTAATAAATTTAATTAATAAACCTTGTGTTAATATAAATATTTATATATCCATTTATAATTAATATAATATAGATGGAAATAAATATATATTATCTCTATTTCGAGTACACATTAAACATCATTTCAGATATCTATTATTGATCTACTCTGTCGGGATAAGATAATTTACCCATGGCTCTTGTTATTTATCGAAATAATATTGACCTATTTTCAATAATATTGCATTAAAAATTTTATTATTATATAGTATTATATAATAATATATACTATTCTCATTATCGATTAATATTAGTACATAATATTTTTAATACTATAAATTAATTATATTTAATAAGTAAAGAAATAATAAATTAATTAAGATTGTAATACTTTATATTTCATACTTAAAATTATATATAGTTTAACGATATTATATAATAAAAGCATTGATTCTTTTCAAATATAAATATTATATTTATTTAGATATCCAGCTTTTATAATAGAACATTTTAAATTATATTTAGATTGTAATATTTTTATTAAGTATAAATGATCATTATATGAAAAATAATTAGTAATAAAAATTAAACCATTATTTACTTTACAACCATCATCCATTATTCATATACTTAATGATAATAGAGTTAAATATTTTTCTAAATTTCTTAGTATTCTTTTTTTATTATCATATTTATATCATTCATTATAAATAATATTAAATTTATTATATGTTCAAGTATTAAATCTTATTATTTTAATAATTTTACCTTTTAAAGCTAATCTAGTAGTTATTATAAGTATTTTAAGATTACAATAACCTAAATTAGTTATTAAACTATGTAAATATAATAAATAATCTTCATGAGTATATTCTTGATAAAAATAAAATCTAGTTCCTCGAATTACTTTTTTTACCATAACAATCTCCTAATAAAGATCCATATAATATAGACAATATATCTATATTAATAAGACCAGTTAAATTATTTAATTCATAAAGTGTTTTCATTGTATTTATTATTTTATATTTTTCAACAATTTTACTTATTATTAATATAATTAATCCATATGAGGCACTTATTAAAAAACCTCAGTGTGACATTTGTCCATATACTAAACAATACATATTTATTTTATTCGACTGTGCATTAAACATCATTTCAGATATCTATTAGTGAACCAGTCTGTAGCGATTATTTATATAACCGACGATCTTGTATATAAATGATAATACTTTAATCGTTTTCACTAATATCGCCATAATATAATAATATTTTACTATATTATTTTAGTAAATTAATACTAAAAACCTATTATAATTTTCCTTATAAAAGTTAACAATTATAATATTAATATATATATATAACATATATATTAATTATTAAGGTCGACTATCATTTATTTATATAATATATATTTATTTATATTTAATTTTTAATTATAAATTTTTTATATTCAATATTCTTTCTTAATATTAATGAAGATTTAAATTTAAGATTTAAATTAGTTAAAATATCTTTAATTGAATTATTATTATCTATATAATTTAGAGATAAATATTTAACAAATATGACTAGTATATATATTCATCCTAAATTAATTGCTCTTTTAATAGTTTTAGTACTGCAACATAAATAATTTTTAGCTTTATTTATATTATTAAAAGTACATATTTTATTATTTTCTTTATTATATAATGTAATATATTTTGTAATTAGATATATATTATAAGATTCTTTATTTAATATTGAACTTTCTAATAAATTATTATTTTCTTGTAATTTACGTAATAATTCTCTTCTTTCTTTTGTAAAAGATTCTCTCATTTTCAATAAATTATCTTCTGAATGTTTATAACCAAAACTATAAAATGCTTCTAGTAATAAATTATATTCTAGGGTTAATACAGTTAAATAAGATGTTTCTAATAATAATAAATCTTTATTATTTTCTTTATTTATTTTATCTAGATAATATTCTAATATACCATAAATAAAATTATTTAAACCTTCTTGTTTTACAGCTTTTTTTATTAATTTATTACCATTTAAATTTATTAAATGTTTTGAAAATTTAGAATATAATTTATTTGTTATAGCAGAACCTATATATTTATTACGTGTTATTTTATTAATAATAATATATATACCACTTTTATTTTCTACTGTTTTTTGTATATTTTGTAATACTTCTAGTTTATTTAAATTATCTCAATAATTTAGTATATTATCTAAACCTAATTCTGATAATATATTTATTAGTTCAGTTGAATCTTTAATATGTCTATTTGTATGAATAAAACGAATATTTTTTTTATTTATAGGATATTTTATATTATTATACTTATTATAAATAAATGATTTTGGGCTATTGTTTTTATAACCCAAGAATGCTGTAATAATCATAACTAAGAAAATTATTACACCGATTGTTCATAATGCTACTCTTAGTTTTCTATATGAACCATAGTAGATACCTCTAGCCATATGCATATAAACGAATATGAAGAAGAATCCTGCTCCATTAGAGTGAGCATATCTTACTAATCATCCATAGTTAACATCAATCATTATGTGTTGTACACTTAAAAATGCTAATTCTAAATTTGATGAATAGTTGAACTAAATACCATTTTCTGAGATATTTTAATTAATAAAACTACCAGATTAATAGCACTCGTCACCGAACCGTACGTGATAGTTTCCCATCATACGGCTCTCCACAATTATAATTAGTTTATATAAAATTAAACTAAAAAAATACCTAAAAAAGATTAAATATTATTTATTTGATAGATTTATTTATAAGTAAATGTAAATTACCTGAATGATATTTCATATGACATTCTCTACATAATAGTATTTGTTTACGTCTAGCTTTACTCATAATATAATCTACAGTATTTTTCTTAAAACGAATATCTTTTAATTCTCTAATATGATGCATCTCCACTCTATATGTACTACCACAAATTTTACATTTAGATGCTAATACAGTAGCTAAAGATACATTATTCGAGAATAAACTTGGAATGTCCATAAATAGAAGATTTTTTATTTTGAAATTTCAAACATTTAATTTATATTCTTTACTAACATTAACTAAATGTATAATTTCTTTATAAGCGAGTTTTTTATTTAATTCTTTTATAAGAGGAGAAGAATAATCGTAAATAGTTAAATTTAGACCATATTTTTTTATAACTTGAGCTCTAGTTTTTAATCTCATTTTAGCAGCAAATGTTCTTAATACTGAATCTCTTATTATATAATAAACATATCCTGTTAATCTATTACGATTATAAACAAAGGAATAGTAATTTAAATAACCTCTAATAATACTATTTGCTAAATAAATTATTTGACTTAATTCTAACTCTAATCATGTCGTTTTAGTTAAACCTTTATGATATCTATGAAAACCTGCTAATGCTAATTTCTTTGATATTAATTTCATAAGTGCTGTTAACATTAAAAATCCTAGTGATCTAGTTTTATTACCTTTTCTTTTAACAATATCTCTACGAGAGGAATGTTTGATATTAGTACCTAAAAATAATATATGATTTTTATATGAATTAGTTATCTTAGTTTTTTCTAGAGATACTGTTAAACCTAAATGATCTTTACAGAAATCTCTTATTTTATTTAAGTATAATTCAGCATCTGAATATGTACCATTAATAGCTACAATTCAATCATCAACATATCTTACATACATTAATTTATTATCATAACTAGATTTTATATTTATTTTAGTATTTCTTAATTTAGTACTTAACTTTCTTAAATCAAATTTTCTTTTATTAGAAGCTTCTAATTTCTTAACTACACCTATTTTTCTCTCAATAGATCTATATTCTTTTAACCTAATTTTTTTACCTTTTTTACTTGGGTCTTCATGCTCTAATTTTAATTCTTCAATAAATTTATCTAATTTACTTAAGTAAATATTAGCTAAAATTAGACTAATTATAGAACCTTGAAGAGTACCAACTATATCATATACTAATCTACGATCAATTAAATATCCGGCATTTAAGGCTTTACGTATTAAATCTATAAATCTTTTATCATCTATTTTTTCTTCTAAACAATTTATTAATTTATTGTGAAGTATAGAATCAAAACATTTAGATATATCTCCTTCAATTCATCATGTACAACCTTTAAATTGTGTGAATATGTATCTTAATGCTGTATGACAACTACGATTTCTTCTAAAACCATGTGAATTATTTGAAAATAATAGTTCATAAATAGCTTCTAAGACCATTCTCATAACTTCTTGAACTAATTTATCTATTAGATTACCTAAATTTAATAGTCTTGTTCCACCTTTTAGTTTTAGAATATCTATTCTCTTATATAGTGTAAATTTAAATTTATTACTCCTTAAATCATTTATTATTTTTTCTAATGTTTCATCAGAAATACCATCTAATGTCGTTAGATATATTCCAAGTGTCATCATACCTAGATTACTACGTAATTTTTGATATGCTAAAATGTATAATTCTTTTGATAACATAAATTTATTATATATTTTTCTATCTATTCGTTTATTTAGATAATTTTTAGAAAATTCATGTAAACTGTTTAATTCATCTAATACATTTTTATTTGTCTGTCCCGACTCTGTACTATATGATCTTAAACCTATAATTGCTAAATCTCTTTTCTGTAAATAATTTAGTAATAAATTATTATTTCTTAACCTATTAAAGTTAATATATTTCATATTATTTGAAACAGATTTATCAGATTTTCCTTCCACATAGAGTTCACACTCCTTAGTGGATACTGTAGTTCTATTTTTACCCAAGATTACTTCCTTAGATTGTTCACTCATCCCCTTTATAGTAATATTATTACTATACATAAAATTTATTGTTCTAACCGAATCATGCACTCCTACTCAATTATAAATTTTATTATCCCCATTACTGTCAAGGTATAAACACTCAGCTTGGTGTTGTTGGAGATTGAACTTCAAGTAGTATAACTTTAATCATAAATTAGAAGTTTCATCTGATTGTATATCAATTAACAGTTTCACTAATATAACAACCTTTTCTCTACATGCTATGTTCAGCAAATGTTTTCACATATTACTTAAGTAGAGTGATTTTATCTTATGAACAAAAAGATATCAGACCTTAACCTGATTGGTAAAACTAGCACAACAGCGCACGTGCATTGCTAAGAATATTCCTGTTGCTAATTGTATAACTAAACATACTCCTAATAATGAACCTAAATTTCATCAGTAACTAATATTTGATAGTTCTAGTGAATCTACAACATATCCATTAACAATTGTTAAAAAAAGATTTGATTTTCTAATTGCCATTTTTTTTATTTTTATTTTTTTTATAAATTAATTCTTTTTATAATTATTTATAAATTTTTTTTTATTATTTTAATATTTATTATTTATTTCTTGGATAAAGTATTTTAACTAATATATACTTATATATAAATAAATAAATAAAGTAAAATTAAATTATTATTATTATATTAATTAACTATAAATAGTTGTACTTATAATATAAGATAAGTTATTTATAATTAGTTGTAGGTAAATACCTATAATTAATGTTAGTATAATTATAGCTAAGAACATAAATGATTCACGTTTAGTTACATCACCTACATTATGTATATAATAATTTGTACCACCTGTTATACGATTTGTTAATTTAAATTGGTAGGCTGCTGATAATAATATAGCTAATGTACATATACCTACTATTATTAGTGATGTTTTAAATGCACCTAAATTTGCTAAGAATTCACCTATAAAGTTAGCACTTAATAGTGTACCTATATTAGCAAATGACAATGTTATAAAATATAAACTAAATAATAGCATTATTGATAATAATCCATTATAATATATTATTATACGTGTATGATATCTATCATATAATACACCTCCTACTGCTATAAATAAACCTAGTGATACTAAACCATGAGCTATTGATAATATATATGAACCATCAATACCGATTATATTATTAGAAAATACACCTAATATACATACAGACATATGCTTTTATTTATAAAATAAATAAATAATGTGGACCATCTCTTTATTTAATATTATCTTTTTAATTCTTTATAAATATATTATTATTTATTTATAATAAAATTATTATAATTTAAGTTTAATATAAAAAGATATCATCTTTATTAACTGTAGCTTTTTTATTTCATTTTTTAATAAAATCTATTCATGCTTTATATAAAATAGAACCTTCTAGTCCTTTATATGCTTTTAATTCTTTTAATTCATAAAATCTTTTTATTAAAACAATACGATTAATTTTTAATGTTCTAGAAAGATAAAATTTAAAATAATTATCATATATTTCAATTAAATTATCTTTATTTTCTATTACAAATTTAAAATTATTTCTAGATTTATTATGTGAAAAAACTTTACCACCATAAACATTAGCTAATAAATTTAATATAGTACTATCTTTTTGAACAATAGTTATACCTATTGTTTTATTTATTTTATTAAAAGATATAGAACCATCACTATCTAATAAACCACTTAATCAACCATTATTATATTCTAATTTAATAAGTTCTATAAAAAGTATATCATAAATATTACAAACTTTTTTTAATTGTTCAATTCTTTTTAATGTTCTTATATTACCATTAATACGATCAATTAATTTAATTATTTGTTCTTTTGAATGTAATTTATATTTTACTGTATTTTTATTACCTATTAAATTAATTTTACCACCTAAACGTTGTTTTAATAATTCAGCTGTACGATGATCTTTTAAATCAAAAGTTATTATTAATGAAACTAAATCATTTGTTAATTTTAAATTACCATCACCATCAATTAAACCAGCTAATCATTCATTAAACTTTTTAGTAGCGATTTCTTTTTGTTTATTATTTAATGAATAAGATCTAGAATATATTTTATTAAGTAATAAAGAAGATAGATTTTTTATTAAATTATAATTTTCTCTATTATCTATAAAATAGAGTGAAGAATTAATGTAATTTAAATAAATAATATTAAATAACAAACATATGGCCTCTGAGATGTTTACTTTAAAATATAATATATATTTATATATTATATTATATTTGATTATCTGCGGATTATTTAAATAATTATTTAAGATTTTTACTAATACAGAACTTGTACGATTTAATATACTATAAATGTTATAATTGAACATATTATGATATAATAATTTTATAAATTTGTTACTTACGATATTAGTACCTAAATAAGATGATCTTATAAGATCCTTAAACTTCCTGCATATAGTTTGTTGCGTTAAAAAAATAAAATTACAAAATATATTTTTTAAAGAGCCTAGCTGACTAATAGAACTATAAGCAATAATAACTTTTAAATCAATTTGTACTATTGTTATTAAACTTACTAAAATTATAGTTAATAAACATATTAAATATACTAATAGTGTATAAATTAATGTACTTTCTGATAAAATAAGTAACATTCATCTTAATATTAAATATATTGTTAATTTTAATACTAAACTAGCTAATATTATACTACCAGCTAATAGTGATTCACTATGAACTACTAGTAATCAGATATGTAATAGAAATAAAAGTGATTTAATTAATATTGCTATAAATAATCCTAATCATAATATCATTTGTAAATCAATAGATATAATTAATCCATTATATACATAATAATTAGTAGATTTTAATAAATATGTTGTCATACATATAGATAATAACATAAATAAACTACCAAATAAAGTATATAATAAAATATAATAAGCAGCTTTTTCTTTATTAGCACTACCATATACACCTACTAAAATAAATAATAGTATTAAAGTACTTTCAAATAATACATAGAAAGATAATAATTCTAATGTTAAAAAATTTATTAATAATAATATACCTATTAATAATACTAATATTATATATAAATTTGATTGATTTGATTTCATATATCAACCTGATAATATACTAATTAGTATAATTATTCCTATTAATAAACAATAATATAAAGATATACTATCAAAACCTAATATAACATTACTTCCTATTATATTAAGATTATTTGTTATTAAATTACTTACTCATTGTAATTGATTATTTAGTTCATATAAATACCATCATATTAATACTATATATAATATCATTACACTTATTAATAAACTATATTGTCTTACTATTTTACTACTAAATTGACTTATATAATTTATATTATTACTTAATTTTGATACTACTAATAATATTAAATAATTTATTATTATAAATATTATTCCATAATTTATTATATTCATTTTATTTTTTTTTATTCTTCCATTTATATCTTATATCTATACTTATATAAATATTAAATTTATTTTTTTAATTTGTAAAATTAAATTATTTTATTTTTATTATAAATTAATTATTAATAAAAAGGATTATATTCTTATAATAAACAATAATTAAACTGCATATAATAATAAGAAAGCAATCATTAATGCGAATAAAGCTGTTGCTTCACTTAAAGCAAAACCTAAAATTGCATATGTAAATAATGCTGATCTTATACTTAGATTTCTTGCTGTACCATTAATTAATGCTGCGAATACTATTGCGATACCTATACCGGCACCTAATACACCTATTGTTGCTAATCCAGCTCCTATATATTTACTTGCTAATACTAATTGCATATATTTATTTTTCTTCTATTTCTATAGTTTCTTTATTTTTAATATTATATACTTATATATCTGTTTTTATATTTTTTTATTTAATAAATAATCTTATATTATTTTATATAATTATATATAAATATTATTTATTATTAAATATATTAATTATCTAAATTAAATTAATAATTATTTTAATTTTATTAATAATTAATTAAATTGTTTGATAAAAATAAAATTTACCTATACCCCCCCCTATACAGGGGGGGATTTATAAATGTATAAAATTAAGATTACTATTTGGGGGGGTGTGTCATGTTTTATATTATTATCTTATAATATTTATATATATTTATATCATTAATTTTATTAATAATTTATATTTATATATATAATCTTTTATTATAAGTATATGTAATTTAAATTGTTTATTTATATATTTGTAATAATAAATATATATTTGTATTAATTATTTTTTTATAACTTATGTATATTGGTTTAGTTATATCTTTATTAATAAATATTTTTAACATATATAAATAATAATATAAATACTATTATATTAATAAATAAACTAAGTAAATATATTATTTATATAATTTATATCAAAAAAATAGATTATAATATAAAATTATTCTTATTATATTTTATAAATAACATTTATTATTTTAAATCTTTTCTTATATAAATAATCCTTTAGAATAAATAATTGGTACTATTAATATATATATTATAATTTCTCTTTATATAATATAAAATATAAATAAATATTATATACTTTAATAAAAAAAAATATATTATGATAAAATATTATATAAGAATTAAAATAGATATTATATAATAATAAAATATTACTATAAAAAAATATTATTTTATTTGAGATAATCTATAATAATAAGAATATATAAATTTTAATTTTCATTTTATACTTATTTTATATATTATTTATAAAATATAAATTGATTATTTAAATATTATTAATACTAAATAATAAATTAATTATAAATAAAAATAATTAATTTTATATAAGGTGATATCATAATAAAAAATATTATTGTATTATAAAATAAAATTATAAAATACTTTTAATAAAAAAATTATTTATTTATAAAGATAGCTCCCCCCCCTATACAGGGGGGATTTATAACATATAAATTTAACTAAATCTTATGGGGGGTGTGTCATGTTTTATTTTTTATATCTTTTATATTTTAATTATATCATTTATTATATAAAATAATAACATTAATAATATTTAATTATTTATATAACTATACACCAATATATATAAATTTTTATTATGTATTATTTATTAATAATCATATATTAATTTAATAAATAAATTATATTATAAATGAAAATAGTTAATATAAATAATAAATTATTAGAGATAAACAATAAGTATAAATGTATATAAAATATATAATATAAATAAAATAAATGATTCTTATTATATAATACCCCCAATCTTTTGATTGGGCTAGTAGGTTAATAATCCCCCCTGTAAAGGGGGGTATAGATTTTATTTTTATCTTTAATTTCTTATTTATAATAAATTATGATTATAAATATTTTAATATTTATTTATTTATTTTAATAATAACATAACTAAAAATTATAATAATATAATTAAATTATAAAAAAATATAACTTATTACCATATAGATCATTTATATTTATATATTTAATATAATTTATTTTTATATAATAATAAAATATATTTTATTTGGGATAATCTATAATAATAAGAATATAAAAAATTTATATTTATATAAAAAAATAATTTATATATTACTCATTCTGAATAATTATTTATAAAAACAATTAATTTTATAATAAGGTAATTTTATAATAAAATAAGGATATATAATAATAAAAAAATTATAAAATACTTTTAATAAAGAAAATTTTATTTATAAAAATAGCTCCCCCCCCCTTTACAGGGGGGATACATAATGTATAAATTTAATATAGTCTTATTAGGGGGTGTGTCATATTTTATATTATTATCTTTAATTTAAAAAATTTAATAACATTATTTATTTTATTTTATAATGACATTAATTATTTAATATTATTTATATTTACATAAACCAATAAATTATTTTTCTGATATATTATATATTAAAGATTATTTATTAATTTAATTTATAAATAATATTAAAATTTAAAATAGTTAGTATAAATAATAAATTATTACAGATAAACAATATATATAAGTGTATATATAAAATATATAATAAATAAAGGAAATAATTCTTATCATATCACACCCCCCCCAATCAATTGATTGGGCTAATTAGTTATTAACCCCCCCTGTAAAGGGGGGAGAAATAATAAGATTAAAGAAAATGTTTTTTATTTTTACTATTTTTAATATAATTATTATTTATATTTACAATAAATTTATATATTATATAAAATAATTTATAAAATGTAATAATTTTATAAAATAAATAAGTATTATATAATTTAAGAAATAACTATTTAAGAAAGAAACTATAAAAGTTATAATTTTATTATAAACTATTTATTATAATAATAGACTTATAAAGTTACTTAATTTAATATAATATATTAATAGTATTTATTTATATAATGCATAATATTATATAAATATTTTATTTTAAATAATCTAATTTATATAGTATAGATATAACTTATAAACCCTTACAATATATTATATTGTAAGGTAGGGATAAGTAACATTATTATTATATTTATATATATACATAACTTAACAATATATTATTATATATAAAATATATTTTACTTGGGATAATCTATAATAATAAGAATATAAAAAATTTATATTTATATAAAAAAAATATATATTTAATTTATAAAAATTATTATAAAAAGTATTTTATATTATAAAAAATCAATATAAAAATTAGTTATCTCCCCCCCCTATACAGGGGGGATTTATAAATGTCTTAATTTAATATAATCTTCTGGGGGGGTGTGTAGTGTTATATACTAATATTCTGTTTTCATAACATAATTATTTTATTTATATTATTTAGTAATGACATTAAATATATTTAATTATTTATAGAACTATTTATGAATTTAATCAATATATATATTATTATATATTATTTATTAATAAGAATATAATGTATTAATATAATTAATTATATATATATAATAAAAATTATAAATAAAAATTAATATAATACTATATATAAAGTATATGCAAAATATATAATAAATAAAGGAAATAATTATCATAATATCACACCCCCCCCAATCAATTGATTGGGCTAGTAGGTTACTAATCCCCCCTGTAAAGGGGGGGGGAAGAATAAGATTTAAAAATTATTTTTTTAATTATAAAATTATAATTTATTTTTATTATAATTTATTTATATATAAAATAGTTATATTAACTATATAATAAAGTAAAAATTTATATATTTATAAAATATAAGAATGTAATATTAGCAAAAGATATTATAAAAAAGTAAAAATAAATGTTTAAATAAATAAAAAATTAAAAATGATTTAATGTAGTAGATATATTATATTTACCATTTTTATTAATTATAAATGATTGTGATTTAGATAAATTAGCTGAATAATAATTTAATTTAAATTTATTATATAAATTAATATTTAATAGATATAATTTACCATTAGTATTATAATATCTTAATGATCTAGCATTACTTTCTAAATGTGAATTTTTACCTTTAAATTTTCAATCTATACCAATTATTATTTGATATAATAAGTTATTATTAATTATAAAATTTTTATTAAATAATGAATTATTTATTAATTTATTATTATTTAATATTGAAGATATTTGACCTATTTTATTCATTATTGAATTATTTGTTAATTTATTAATTAAATAATTATTAATTATATTATTATTAATATTTATATTATTTATATTATCAAATTTTAGATATTTTAATATAAATTTACCTAATGATTTACTATATATTTTACTATCTAAGTAATCATATGTTAATATTATTAGTTTTATATTAAATTTTATATTATTATTATTATTTATTAATTTATTTAATAGAGTTTCTATTAAATTTGTTATTAATTTAGTTATTAATAAATTTGATGTTAAATGACTTATTTTTAAATTATATTTTAGTTTATAAATAAATAATATTATATCTATATTATTATTATTATATAATATTATTAGATTTTTATATAAGATATTTACTATATTATTTATATTATTATTTTTTATTTTATGTGTTAACATATAACTTATATAATTATTAATAATATGTTTATATTGTATAGTATTTAATAAATTATTATTATTATATTTATATATAATTTGATTATAATCTCATTTATTATTATAATTAGTTATTATTGATTTATTTATATTAAGTATATTATTTGATGTATTTAATATATTTAATTTTTTAATTAAATTATTAATTAAATCTTTAATAATTAATTTACGTAAATTATTAGTTAATTTCATATATATTATTATAAATGTATAAAAAGAAATAATTATTATTAAAATTATAATAATAAGAAAATATATTTAGAGCAGGGATTGAACCTACATTAATTACATATGAGGTAAATGTTTTAACCAATTAAACTATCTAAACTTAGATGTCCTTAACATGAATTGAACATATACACCTAAATCTTCAATTTAGTGCTCTAACCATTTAAGCTATAAGGACTTTATATTTTATAAAATAAGGAAAGTAAAAAAAAAGAAAAGATTGAAAATTATTTTAATACGACCCGCAGCAGATTCATCTACCACAACTGTATTTCAACTTCTCAGGAGTTTCAAATAATAAAAACTTTATAATAATTAATAAAATAAATAATTTAATTAAAATAAATTAAAATAAATAAAATTAAAAATTAAATTAAAAGAATAATTAATTATTTAATTCACCCAAATGATGAGTAATTAGTACCAGTAGCATTAAAACTTCACGGTATTTTACTTAAATACCATTACTGACAATTCCGACAAAATAATAACGAATTACAGTTATTAAATTATAAATTTATAGATAGAAATCTAAATAATAAATAAAATTGTTTTAATTATTAATATTATATTAAATTTTGTTATTTTTTTGTATCACGTATGCCGCCCATAATATAAAAGCCATGAAGACTTGACTTGTTCTATATTTAAAAATTTTATCAATTTTTACATTATTATTTATTATTATTAATAATGATAGATTTCGTTCATTTTTAGACTTAACTAAAGATTTTACAACATGAACTAAAGACAGCTATGTAGCATTTGTATTATTTATTAAAAATAATATGCAAATTATGGTAAGATTCTCGTGGATTATCGAATTAAGCTACATGATCCACTGTTAATAAAACTAAACGGCCTATTGTTTTAAATTTCAATTCTGGATTATACTTTTCAGGTGGTATATTATAAATTATCTTCATAATTAATATATTTTATATTAATTATTAATATACATAGTTTACGCCTAAAACTAATTGGTTAACAAGTCCAACTTGATACTTTAGGTTTCATTATCTCAACGTCAATAAAATATTTATTTAATACTTTCATTTAATGGTTGTCCAATAGATATCATAAAATTTAACTTTTTCTTCCATTTTTCATTAAATATATATTATTTTATTCTAGATTATATGATTATAATCCGTCTACTAATCCTTTAAACCTTTAATGTAAACTACTTGTTCTATTTGCCTAACCGAAACTTCTGGCACAAAAATTGGTTAGAACTTTATATTAAATTATTCATTATATCATTTAATACCTAAACTTTATTTTATTTTTTATTTATTATTATAATATCATATAAATATAATATTATCTGATTTTAATATTAATTATACATTTGTATAATTAAAAATAAATATTCATTTTTTTAGATTACTCGTTCAAACTTTCGTTCATTGACAAATTTTATTTACTGCTGTATCTATTAGATATTAACCATATTTCAAGGTTAACGTGACTGTTCCAACGTTAATTGTCAGTTAAATATATTAATGGCTTGGTAATCTCTTAAATTATCAACTACCTAATATTCCCATAACTTGACTAAAATCAATTAATTTCTTACATTAATCTTTATTGTTTATTAAGTTTTTAACTCAAATTTTAGTTCTAATTATTATTTCTTACTCACGTCTTCGCAATATATATTCCAAATTTATTCTTTAAATATCTCTTTAATACATATCTTACTTGCATGTATTTTCATCTAAATAGTAGTTTTACTGAGCCAACATCAAACTCTTTTATTTTTTTTATATTCTCTTTTTATTATATTACTTATATATTTATTTATTTATTTAATTATTTATATATTTATATATGGAGATATCGAGATTCGAACTCGAGTTGTTAACGTGCAAAGTTACTATTCTACCAACTAAATTATAACCCCTTATTTATTATATTATATATACTTTTATAAATAAGCTTTACTAGAATCGAACTAATATATCAAAATTATCAATTTTGCACTTTACCATTAAGTTAAAAGCTCTTTATTATAATATATCGAACTAAGTTTGATTCGAACAAACATCCTTTTACTCGACAAGTAAACACTTTACCAATTAAGCTATTAGTCCTATTTATAATTTATATTTAAATTATATTTTTTATTATTGGGTAACTATGGAGACTTGAACTCTAATCTTATGTACCACAAACATTTGCTTTACCATTAAGCTATAGCTACCTTATTTTAAATTATATTATTACTATTATATATTATATAATATATTTTTATTATAAAAAAGTAAAATTAAATTAAAACGCCACGACACCCCCCTATTTTATATAGGGGGGGGGTTATGTGTAGTCCTATTCTCCCTTTGGGGAGAGTCAGGAAGATTAATAATATTAATATATCATTAAATATATTATTAAATTATAAAATTATAAGAATTAAAATTATAAATAATAAGAATAATAAAGATAATTGAGTAATATTAATAAAGAAAGAAGCAAATATAAATAATATAATAGATATTAATAAGAAGAATAAATATATATTAATATGTCTTAAACTTGAATTAAATTTAAATTGATCATTTAATAATAATTTATTAGAAGATGTTAATATAGTTTTATAACTTAATAAATTTAAACCTCTATATAAACCTACAAGACCAAATACATATAATAAACCTCTATCTAAATACATATTTAAATTATATCCTATTTGTAATGATGATCTTAATAAATTATTATTAAATAAATTATCTAACATAAATTTACTATTTGTAAATATATAATAATTTATAAATCATGTATTTGTAAAACTTAGTAATAATTTATAATTAAATTCATATATAAATAATATAAAACATATAAAGAATAATGCTAACATTAATAGCAATAATTTTATATAAATTAGTAAATTAAATTCAGTTTCTATCATAATCATATTATCTAGATGTGTAAATAAACTATTAAATAGTGAACCTAAACCTAAATATAAATCTTTAGTTATATATCCTATAAATATAGAGAACATTGCTAATATTATCATTAGTAATAATAAGAATCAATCAAATTCTTGTACTATATAGTATGAATATTTATTTGCATTTAGTATATTAAAGAATACTAAATATATTAATCTAAAGCTATATATTGTTGTTAATGTTGCTGATATTACTGCAAATCAATAAATTATATATCCTGATAATGAATATATACCATAACTTGATTCTATTATAATATCTTTAGAATAGAAACCACTTAAACCTAGTATAGCCATTAATGATAATGAACCTATTAATAAACATATATAAGTTATTAGTGTAAAATTATTTAAACCACCAAATGTTCTTATATCTTGTGATTCTGTAACTATTGAATGTATTATTGAACCTGCTGACATAAATAATAATGCTTTAAACATAGCATGTGTAAATAAATGATAAATACTTGCATTATAATTTGATAAACCGATTGCTAAAACCATTAAACCTAATTGTGACATAGTTGATA
The DNA here is from genome assembly GCF_002251995.1 of Wickerhamiella sorbophila. NCBI lineage: Eukaryota > Fungi > Ascomycota > Dipodascomycetes > Dipodascales > Trichomonascaceae > Wickerhamiella > Wickerhamiella sorbophila. The sequence continues at coordinate 24,410 of NW_020194003.1, forward strand.
AAGCAATTATTTTTTTTAAATCATTTGAAACTATTGCTATTATACCAGCTATTAAAGTTGTTAATCCACCTATTCATAATATTAATAATAATATAATAAGTGTATATTCTAATAAATAAGAACTTCTTAATAATAAATAAATACCTGCACATACTAAACAAGCTGCATGTAATAAAGCACTAACTAGTGTTAGACCAGCCATACTATATAATAATCATATATGTAAACCTATTTGTGCACTTTTAGCCATAGCACCAATTAATAATAATAACATTATAATAGAAATAATATCTGTATTAATATAACTACTTAAACTAAATACAGTACTATAATTTAAAGAACCAAATGTAACTAACATTAAAATTAAACCTAATGTTAATAAAGCATCACCAAATTTATTAACTAATAATGAACTTAAACCACTTTTAATAGCATTAATTATTGTATATCAATGACTAATTAATAAATAAGATGCAACACCGATCATTTCTCAACCTATAAATAATATTAAATAATTAGATCCAGTAACTAATATTATCATAAATGCTGTAAATAATGATAAAATACTAAAAAATCTTTGTTGATATAGATCATGTGACATATAACTAGTAGCATAAAAATGAACTAAAGAACTAATTAAACAAATAAGTAATAATAATGAAACACTTAATTCATCAATAACAAAAGATCAATCAATAACAATATTATCAATTTTAATTCAAGTACCTAAATTTATACTATAAATAATATTATTAAACATAACATTATAATATAAATTAAATGTAATTAATAAAGAAATAAATATACATAAAGTAGCAATATATTTAGAACTATTATAACCAATTAATCTACCAAATAAACCGGAAATAACCGAACCAATAATAAGTAATAATAATAAAGTTAAAACCATAAACTTATTCTTCGTCAATATTAATATTACCTTTTATTCTATAATATAAAACTAAAATACTTAAACCAATAGCTGATTCAGCACCAGCAATTATTAATATAACAATTGTTCATATTAATCCTACTGCATCATTAAAATATGCACTACTTAATATAACATTTAATGTACAACCTACTAACATTACTTCTATAGCAATGAATAATATTATAACATTTCTTCTATTAAATATAAACCCTAATAAGGCTATAATAAATATTATATAACTTATTATCATTTGTATAATTTTTATATTACCCCTCTTTATTATCTGAATAATCTATTTATTTATTTCTATATATTATATTATATAATATATATTCATCCTAATGAAGAGTCGAACTTCAATTCTGATTTTAGAAGAATCATGTCTTACCATTAAACGATTAGGATATACCCTTTTATTTAGATAATGATGAGATTCGAACTCATATCAATCGATTTGCAATCAATCTTATCACCTTGAACATTATCTAATTATATTACTTTTAGTAAAATTAAATTAATTATAAAAACAAATAAATTAAGAATAAAATTAATTATTTATAAAAATTATTATTATTATTATAAATAGAATTAAATAAATTATTTTTATTTAAACTTTTAACATGTGTTTTTTTAATTTTTAAAGCATTTGTATTAAATTCATAACAGAAACCAAATATTAAAATTATTGTAAATAAGATAACTATAGTTAAACCATAAGAATTAGTTAAATATAAAACTAAACTATATAGTAATAAACTACTAATTTCTAAATCAAAAAGTAAGAATAAAATAGCAATTAATATAAAGGCTACTAGATATGATGATCTAGTTTGATTAAAACTTGATAAACCACATTCAAATAGTGATACTTTATCATTATATACATTTTTTAAACTTAAATATTTATTTACAACAAATAATAATAATGCAACTACTAGTATTAATACTGCATATATTAAATAACTTATATTAAACATATTTATACTATATTAAAATAGTTTATTATAACTATACCATTTTGATAAATATCTAAATATAATAATAGGAATAATATTATTATACTTAATAAACTTATTATATAACTATATACATAACTTATATTATTATTATTAATTTTATATATATTTATATTATTATTATTAGTTATCTCATTAGTAAATAATGATTTTATTATATATCCATAATAATAAGCTGTTACCATACTTACAATAATTAATACTAATGAAGTAAATCAATAACCACTCACTAAACCACTTATTAATATATAATATTTACCATAAAAACCTAATAATAGAAGTAATCCTATAAATGATGCTAAACATATCATAAATGCAATAGATAATAGTTTATTATAAGATAATAAATTTATTATATCACTTAAATATATATTATGTGTAAAATTATTATTATTTTTTAAATAATTTGTATTATTTCTTTTAAATATTAATCAATTATTATAATACATAATTATAAATATAATAATCATAAATATAGTAAAATGTGTTAAACTATATTGTATTATATAAAATAAATAACTAAATATAGAATATTGATTATTACTTCATATACTAAATAATATAAATCCACTATTAGTTAAACCACTATAAACTAATATACGTTTAATACTAAATTGTAGTAAACCACCTAAACCACCAATAATCATAGATAATAATATAAATAATTGAAAGAATAGATTTAATAATAAATCATTAATAAATATATTACTAAATATATAATTTAATGTTAATATAAATGTTAAAATACTAATTTTAAGTATTATACTTATTCATAATGTAACTAATGTAAGTACATTACTATAAATATTTAATAATCAATTATGTAATAGTGCTAAACCTATTTTAAAAAATAACCCTATAAATATTAATATAAATCCAATTAAATAATTACTATTGTTATTTGTTATATCTAAACTATTAATATAATAATTAATATCTATTAAATTAATTAAACCTGTTTCACTATAAATAATCGTTAAACCAAATAAAATTAATATAGAAGCTAAACTACCAATTAAAAAATAAATTAAACCATTTTTAGAACTATAGATACCTATAGAAGATTCATTTTTATAATATGTTGCAGTAATTAAATATAATGAATAACTTTGTAATTCAATAGCAATAAATATAATTAAACTATTAATAGAATCAATAAATAAGAATACAGATAAAATATTAAAAATTATTAATAAAATAAATTCTTTAATATAAACTGTTTTAACATAATAATTACTATAAGTACCTAATATTATTAAATAAATAATACTTAAAATTAAAATTAAATTTTTAATTATAACATTATATGTTGTTAATAAGAATGTATTATTAAATATTAATATACCATTATTAATTAAAGTTAATGATGTACTATTATTTAATATAACTATCATATATAATATTACTAAAATACTAATATGAATTATATTTTTATACTCTTTTATAGTAAATTTATTATTTGAACTTATTAATACTAATGATAATAAACCAATTATTAACATATTAATTTGTCTTACATTTAATTTATTTAATTAAATTAAATGCTTATATATAAAATAAAGTAAAATTAAATTTATATAATAATATAATACAAAATTAAATTAAGATTGTATTACAAGAGTATTATATGTATGTAATAGTGCTAGATTATCAGAAGCTCATTCTAAGCTAGCTGTTCTATTTGAGTTATATGTATTAAATATAGCATTTGACTCAATAAAATCTAGTGCATAAATATTAACAACTGCTTTATTATTATATTTGTTATCTATACCATTTACTAATTGATCATAAATAATATAGAAGAATAATACAGTAGATACTGTTGAGATTAATGATCCAAATGATGAAACTAAGTTTCAACCATAGAATGCATCTAGATAGTTTAGATATCTTCTAAGCATACCTTGTAATCCTAAGAAATGTTGTAGCAAGAAGGTTACGTTAGCTCCGACAAATAATGTTCAGAATTGAATTTGCGCTAATTTCTCATTATAATATAATCCTAAGATTTTTAGTGATCAGAAGTAATATCCACCAAATACGGCGAATACTGCACCTAAACTTAATACATAGTGGAAGTGCTTATTATAATATATATATCTATTATATATTATATGTTGGACTATATCTTTATTTATAATTTACTTACAAATAGTATTTTGTACCATAAAAGATTTTCATATTTAATAAAATCTAATATAAATGATTTATATATATGATATTCTAGAGAATTTTTAAGACATTTATTATATTTTCTAATATCTAAAAAATATTTAATTTTAGATACACGATAAAATTTCATATCAGAATATAATCTATTTATCATAAAATAATCATATATTTGCATCATACTATTTACATTTTGATATTTAAATGTTATATTATTATTATTTTTAATATTTTTATTTTTAAAACTAACTGATAGTTTACAATTAAGAATTACATAATCTAAATTTAAAAGAATATTGTTATATTTAACTTCTAATACACATTCAATTCTATTACTTGTAAAATTAAATATAATACTACCATGGGTATCAATTAAACCAGCTAAATATAGACTTAATTTAATAATTATATAATTAAGTTTAATAAGTTTTATTTGTAAATAATTACATGCTTTTAAAAAACTTTCATTTTTCAATCTTATTAAACCATTAATATTATTAATAATATAAGTCATTTCTAGTAATGTTGAAATAACATATATTGAATATAGTTTATTATTAATTTTTCTAATTCTTCCGATATGTAAAGTATTTTGAATATAAGTTAATATACGTAAATCTCTATTATGTAATTTTATTTTTATAGATTTTAATGTTAATTTATTATTTAATATTCTTAAATCAAAATTACCACCTCCATCTATAACACCAGCTAAATATTCTCAAAATTTATTATCATTAACTTCTTGAATATTAATTATTTTTTTTAGTTTAAGTATTAAAATATTTGTATTAATAAAGAATAAATTATTAATAAAAAAACTAAAATATTTTATAAAAAGATTAAATATAATAATTAAATAAGTAAGTAATATAAATAATTGACGTTTAGTCTCTGAGACACCTAATCATTTATAAAAATGATCCTTAAAATATAAGGTTAAGTTATCTGCTGATTTTATATTGATATATTTATAATAAAATATAATTAGTAATATATTATTTTGACTATATATATTTAAATATTGTAAATAATATTTAATTCCATCTATATTATTTAATAAATAATGAAGATAACATATAAATAATATATATAGTAAATATATACTAAACAACATAAGTTCCAGCATAAAGTCAATTACAAATTGATATAAAATATCTATATCAACAAGGCCCACTATTTGAGCTACTACGTAGTAAGTCAATAATTTACACAATTCACATTGTGGATCGGACTATAACTTATCTAATTATTTAACTTAATAAACTTTTGATTATCACGTTTAGTCTCTACGGATCCTACTAATTAATAATATATTATATCATTAACTTTGGTTTCCACGGTATTGTCTTATATATATCATATAAATTATTATTTATATAATATTATTATTTTATACATTAGTAAAATATATAAGATTTCACCGTTAGCATATTATTTTATAATATACCGAATATATTAAATTAAATTAAATTAAATTAAATATTCATGGTGATAAGACCACACGACACTTACTTAAAATTAAATAATATTAATTTTAAATTTATTTAATTGATCTTTTTTATTACCTAATAATAGATAATTATCAAAATGTTTAATTATAGAAATTAATGAAATATGTTTATATACTTCAATTAAATATGAATTAAGAGTTAGTTCTTTTATTTTATTAGATATATTAAAATATACTTTAATCATTTCTAATAAAAATTTATCATATTTTTGATTAATAGAAAATGAATGATTATTATTATTTCTAATAGAAAAACAACCTTCTACTTCTACAAATCCACTTAATCAAAGATTGAAATAAGAAAGTAAACTTTTATTATTAAATTGCTTTATTAATAATAGTTGTATATCATATTTTTTATTACGATTAGTTAAATAAGTATTTATTATATAATTTTTATTATATGATAGATTATTAGATAATAATAAGCATTTTTTTAAGAAAATTAATTGACAATTCTTTCTTGTTGTTAATAATAGATATTTATCAAAGATCTTTATAATATTTTGTATACTTTTTTTATTATCTACAACTCAATAAACAAATTTCTTTTTTTTATCTACTCCTACTATACCTCCTATAACTTTAGAAATATTTATTAACATACTTTTATTAGATTCTAAATATGTTAATTTAATAATTAATCTAAATTGTAAATTTTTATAATTAAAATGGTTTACTTGAATATTACCAATACCATCCATTAAACCTACTCAAAATATTTTAATATATTCAAGATCATTTATTAAATTATTTGATTTAATATTATTTAATTTATTTTTTAATTTTTTATCGTGGAATGCAATATCTAAAGATGCATTAGCTAATACTATACCTGTTACACCACCCGCCGTGAATAAGAAAATAAATCCAATGGCGTATAATAATAGTGTTGTAAAACGTAAAGATCCTCCATATAATGTTGCTAATCATGAGAATATTTTAGATCCTGTTAGTATAGCAATAATTAATGATGCACCTGAGAAATAAGCTCTACTATCGGCATCTAAACCTACTGTAAACATATGGTGTGATCATACACAGAATCCTAAGAATCCTATGCTGGCCATCGCGTACACCATTCCTATTTTCCCGAAAATAAGTTTTTTAGCATATGATTGTATGATCATACTTACCATACCAAATGCTAGCATTATTAAAATATATACTTCAAGATGCTTTTTTTTTTATTTGGACTATATCTTTATTAAATATTTTTACTATTTCATTTAAATTCAAATTTTAATCAAGCTTTATATATAGCTGTATTTATTAGATTATGATATGCTTTTAATAATTTTAAATCAAAAAATATTTTAACTAACATTAATCTATTAAATTTGGTTGTTCTAGATAGATTTAATTTAACATAACTATTTATTCAATTAATAACATCTTTTTTAGATTGTAAACATCATTTAAAACTACCTTGGTTTGATTTATCAAAATAAATATTACCACCAAATATATTTTTAAATTCTTCAACATCTTGTAAATATTTATTAGATACAGATATTGTTAATTGTAGATTTTTATTTTTAAACGAATAAGTTATAGTACCATCTCCATCAAAAAATCCTATAAATCAAGAATTATTTGAATTTAATTTTATAAGATTTAATAGTTTTATTTGTAAAATATTACATACTTTAAAAAATTGTAGTAATCTTTTAGAATTTCTAATATTACCATTTACAGCATTAATTAATTTAACCATACCTGATTTATTATGTAATCTATATCTTACTGCTTTAACACCTGATCTTAATTTAATAGAACCACCAAATTTATTTTTTATTTGATACAATGTTTTTTCATCTTCTAAACCTAAAGTTATTTCACAAGATGTATATTTACCTTGAACTATTCCAAAATATCCGTCTGCATCTATTAAACCAGCTAATCATTGATTAAATTTATTAGATGAAATATTTTTATTTAATATTTCCCGTGTAGTCTCTGAGGTTCCTACTAAATTATTATTATTATTCGTTACCTGCTGATTGCTATGATAATTTTTAATTAAAAATTTATTTATTAAAATTTTTACTATATCGGTTAATATAATTAATATTAAACTTATGATAATATTTAAATATTTTTTAGTATTTAATAAATGTAATCATAGTTTCCAGCATATAGGGAAATTCAATAAATATATTATTATTATTAATATATTTATAGGGCCATAATATATATTTTGTTGACCAAAGAATCCATTTCTTCAAAAATTATAATATATTTTATATTATACAATATTAAATATTGATGTTAAATATTAATATTAAATTTAATTAATAATTCTTTATAACATATTTTATATAAAAAAAAATTATATACAATTATAAAAAAATAATTGTGAAGAACCGACTGTACATTAAGCAATATTGCTATAAATATTACCCATTGGTGAAGCAGTCTGTAGCAATTATATAAAAATATAACTGACGGTCTATATATAAAGAATAATATGTTTGACCGTACCACCAATATTGCTATAAATAATTATTATTTATAACTAGAGTTAAGGTATATAGTATTAAAACTATATTTATTAAATAAAATCAATTTATAATTAAAGCATATGTTTTATTTAATTTCATAACTTATACATTAAACCTCACCCTTTATTCCAAAACATGGATAAAATTTTTTATTAATTATTCTAATTAATATTATATATTAATATTTTTAACTAAATTTTTAATTATACTACGTTTATTAAGATCTAAATGATCTCCTTTTTCTATCATAGATATTATATTTTTTCATTTGTTATAACTAATATTTTTTTTAGATAATAATAGATATTTATCAAAATAATTATATAATAATTTACAATTTTTTAATCCATTAATTCTTAATTCATAATTATTATCTATACTATGAAGATAAACTTTACCAATTAGATAAGTATTATTTTTATTATAAATATTAAATTGTTTACAAATTTCTTCTAAAATAAGTTTATTATATTCCCATTTTTGAGATAAAATATATCTTATTCTATATCCATTAGTACTATTATTCAATATAGATATAGAAAAACAACCTTCTGAATCAGTAAATCCGGAAATTCAAGAATTATTTATAGAAAGTAATTTACAATAAAAATTAAGTTTTATTATTTGTTGATTATTTTTTAATAATTTTTCATTTAATTTATTTAAAAATATATTAAATTTTAATAATCTTCTAAGTAATACTAAATTACCATTAAATAATAATGATAATAAGTATATTTCTCTTTCTTTTTGAATTATTAAACGATAATAATTTAATTTCTTAGATTGTAATAATACATGACCTAATTGTAATTCTTTTTTTATAATATCTAATATTTCTTTTTCTTTTTGAGTTATAACAATAGATAAATTTTTACCTACTACAAAGGAACCATCTCCTTCTACAAAACCTATAAATCAAATTAAAAAATCTTTAGATAGTAATTTATTATTTAGTAATAATTTTTTATATTCATTATAAAATAAATCTAAATCAAATAGTTTATTAATATAAAGTATATTGTTATTATCACATAAATAAATATTACTATATAATAATATATATATAATAAAAGAATAATTAATTATTTTATAGAATATATGCTGATATAAGATTAGATCACCACCACCGGCTACAACAAAGAATGATGTATTAAAGTTTCTATCTGCTAATAACATTGTTAAACCCTTTTTTATTATTTTTATCTTGATTTACTACTTCTAATGAGTTATATATATTATATTATAATATATTCATAAATTATATATAAATATAATTTAAGGTAAATACTCATATATTTACATATATGTTGGGACTATATCTTATTAATTAATTGTATAAAAATTATTTAAATGATTTCAATTAAAGACTATACGGTTATTATTCATAGAATTTTTATTTTTAATAATTAATTCTATATTATCTAGTGTATGGTTTAATCTATTTTCAAATAATTTAACTATTTCTTTATAATTACAATAATCTAAATATTTACTACTAAATAAAAGATATCTAGTTAAATAATCTATAACTGCCATATTACTTTTAAATGAGTTAGTTATTATTATATAATGATATCCTTTATTAGTTGATGTTCTATCTATTAATTTACATTTAGTAAAAAATAAATTAGCAATATTTTGCATATAAGATAATTTAGAATTCCCTCATTTATCTAATTTAGATTGAGAAATTCTAAATATAGTTTTAGTAACTAAAGATTTATTACTATATCCATGTCTTATATAAAAATTACCATCTGCATCTATAAACCCAGATAATCAGCTATTACTATTTAATAGTGAATTATCAATTAGATATTTTTCTAATTTATTTTCTAATAGATAATGTCCATTATAATTATATCAATCAATTAATAAATTTAATCTATCTATTTTAAGTGTTCTAAATTTACCATTTATTAATTTTATTAATCTTAATAATCCCAAATAATCATTTATTACTAAATCATAGGCATTAACATTCTTTTTTTTTGAAATTGAACCACAATTTAAATTTTTAGAAATAATCATAGCTAATAGAAAATCTTTTTTAATAAATGTTATTTGAATTGATAGATATTTATTTTTACCTAATTTTGATTTTAATGTTGTAAGAACATTAATAGAACCATCACCTTCAATTAAACCGGCTAAATAATAACCTAATTGATTATTATAATATAAATTATTATCAAAATTATTTAATTCTTTAATAAGTAAATTATTAATATAATTATTATACTTATTTAATAATAAATTTAAAGGATTTATTAAAAAATATATAATTAACTTTCGCGTGTAGTCTCTGAGGTTCCTTATATTATATATATTGTATAAGTTACCTGCTGATTGTCCATTAATAAATAAATGGATGTTCCAGCATATAGCGAAATATAAAGCTGCCAGTTTTATTATTATTAGTTTAGCAGCTAATACTAGTATTGATATTAATATTAATACAGCTGTTATTAATACACTTCAAGTAAATAAATTTAATTTAGAATAATCCATACCGTTAGCACGCATATTCATTATTGTTACCATTAAATTTATTGATCCAAATATAGATGAGAATCCTGAGAAGTGTAATGCAAATATAGCCATATCAACAGAAATACCACTATGTGATTGTAATGATGATAATGGTAGATATACAGTTCAACCTGTTCCTAGACCTTCGTCAATTATTGTACTTAATACAGCAAATAATAAGCTAAGTACTAATAATCAGAATGCAATGTTATTTATTCTTAGGAATGCTGTATCACTTGTACCTATCATTAATAGAACTAAGTAATTACTGAAAGCTCCCATAGTTATTAGCATAACCATAAAGAAAATCATAAAGACGGCATGAGCGGTCACCAAGAATTGGGTAGCAGTAGTATATCTAATAGGTTTTATTCTATTAAATATAAAAGCCCCCACCGAACCGTACGTGATAGTTTCCCATCATACGGCTCTCCAGAGATTATAAGCCAAGACCTAACTTAGAAGTTATACCTTTATAAGTAATATTACCCTTATGTAATTTTATATGGCAATCTCTACATAATAGTACTTGTTTTCTATTAATTAAAATCATTCTCGATGTTATATAATCATAACGTTTAAATAATCTTAATCTATATAATTTTTTTATATGATGCATTTCTACATTTTTATATGAATTACATATAATACAAAGATTATTTAATGTTTGACGAGAAGCAAGTAATCAATATTTTAATTTTTTTAATAATAAAAGTATAGGAGATAATTCATTAAAATTAGATTTATTAATTCATGCTTTATATGAATATTCTGAATCTATTCTAACAATATTATCAAATACATTTCTAAGAAATTGAGTTATAATATCGCCTTTATTGTCCTTAATTCTTAATAGAAAACCTAATTTTTTAATTAATTTACTTTTAGTAAGTATTCTTAATTTTTTTGCCAATGTTAATACACAAGAATAATATAAAGTATATCAAATACGATGTTTTAATTTATTATAATTAGTAGCTAATCTATAATAACTTAAGATTCCTCTACCTACCATTAAATAATGATTTATAATTACATGAATTTCTTCATGCATTAATCTACCTAAACCTGTAAGTTGAGCAAATCTACCATTTTTACAAGATCTAGCATAACCATGATCTACTAAGTTATTTAATATATATCTAATTAGAGCATTTATTATAAGTCTAGTATTATTAAGTCCTCTTATAGTTCTAATACTATAATGTTTATTAACAATAAGATACTTATGTCTTAGAGTAATTTTAATATCATATCCTAAAAATCTAGCTAGTTTTTTACTAGCACATTTAATAAATGTTTTATCCTTATTAATATTTAAATTTAAAGTTTCTATAAATTTACTTAAACTATCTTGTATAATAATACAATCTTGTTTAGAACCTATAACACCTAATAAAATATCATCTCCATATCTAACATATTTTAATCTTTTAAAATCTAGATCATTTTTCAGATGAAGATTTGTAGTTTTAGCTCTTAATTTAGATAATTTTATTCTTTCTGAAAATAATTTAGCACGTCTAATTAATTGAGATAATTTACTATATTTTAGATCTATTTTACGAACTGTTCCGCAATTAAATTTATCAATATATTCATCTAATCAATCATCAATCAAAGATAAAACTATATTACTTAAAATAAGACTTATAGTCGCTCCTTGAAGTATTCCATAATTTAGATTATGATATACACCTTTACTATCATAATATCCAGCTTTTAAAACTTTACTAATTAAATTAATAAAACCTTGATCATCAATACGTTTTTTTAATTGAGATATTATTAAATTATGAAGAATACTGTCAAAGCATTTTAAAATATCAATTTTTATAAATCAATTAACACTATTAAAATTATTTCTTATTTGTCAAATAGCTGTATGGCAACTTTTATTAAGCCTAAAACCATGACTATTATTTGACATTAATAGTTCAAATATAATTGTTAATATAATTTTTATAGATTCTTGTATAATTTTATCTCGTAGATTACCAAAACTTAATTGTCTAGTACCACCTTTTAGTTTAAGTATTTCTATACTACGACTTAGATTTATTTTTAATCTACCCGATCCTATTTCATTAGAAATAAAATCAAATCAATTATTACTAATACCATCTAAAGTTTGTCTAGAAGTACCTTCAATCATATTACTTAGATTACTCTTAATTTTATTATAAACTAATTTTAATAAATCAGGATCTTTACATAATTTTAATAAATTATTTAATTTAATATCTTTATTTTCACTTAATTTAGCCAATTCTACTAATTCTTTTAAATCCGAAGTATTTAGTTCCTTAGTAGAGAATCCCCTGGTCCCCTTCCTTATTAATGTATTAAGTAAAGTATTACCTAATATATTAAAATTCATCTTTCGATGAATATTCAGTACTACGAGACCTCTGTCAACTCCAAAGTTTCCTTTTTCAGTTGATCCCTTAGTTCTTATATTACCGTTAATAGATTGTTTAGACCCTCCATCTTTCTTAATACTGCTTGTATTTATTAATCTCATTAATCACAACCATCAAACCTCAACGTATAATTTGACAGCTGAGTATTCTATACCCGAATGGTAAGAGGGAATTGATACCCAAAAAAAGACTTTAAAGGAGTTCGTTAACCTAGTCATGCAATCCTTAGCTCAGAATACACCAATCATATCCTTTTTATAACATGCTATTGTCCCCATTAAGTTGGCCCTAATTAGGTAAGTTATATGCTTTACGTATGAATAATATATTTTTATATTATTCGTGATTAATAATACGATAATTATCAAGTAATTATTCCGATAATATAAACACAAAGGCGCACCGTTAAATAATTGCCCGTTGTGCATTAATATTTGTAGATTTAGTGCTGCTAATTCTAATCTCATAATTATACTTAAACTTAACCCTACTACTCCAGAGAATAATGAGAAAATTCCATATAAAGTGAAGTCAATAATTACTCATTACTGCTTCCCAAACCGTACGTGATAGTTTCCCATCATACGGCTTTCCATAATGAAGTCATTTAAATAGACAGTAAATATTTGATTACTTATCTTTAGTACTTGGTAGCGTTTCTAGAAATAATCCTAAATTTTCTCTATAAGAGTTTATAATTCTCACTTCATAATGTAATAATTGACCTCTATGTAACATCATATGATGATATTTACATAATAGTATTTGTTTACGTTGTAAAGATCCAACTCATTTCTTATAAGATAAATCTAATGATTTATAACTACTACGAACATCATTAACTTTACGTAAATGATGCATTTCTAAATTATTAGTAGAACCACAAATACAACATTTTTTAAATATAGATGATTGAGTGGTAGTACCAAACCAATTAGTATCTAATATATCTAATTTTCAGTCTAACTCTTTACCTACTTTA
>NW_020194002.1:0-38161 GCF_002251995.1 Wickerhamiella sorbophila
TAAACTTATACAAAGGAAATAATAAGATAATTATATATATATTAAAAGATATAAGTTATAATAGATAATAAATATAAAATAATAATTAAATATTATAAATAAAGAAAGTATATAGAGAGAGTATTAAAGATATAACACCCCCCAATCATTTGATTGGGCTAATTAATTACTAATCCCCCTAAAAAGGGGGCAAAGATTAAATTTTTATAACTTTTTATTATATTTTTTATAATTATATAATAAAAAATATTAATATTATTAATACATAATTTTTATAAATAATACATACTTATAAATATTTTATTTATAAGGAATAAAATAATAATGTATTAGTTAAATTAAAAAAAAAAAAATTAATTAATAAATATTTATAATAAATAAATATTTACTAATTTTATATTAGTTATGATAATAAAATATTATTAATAATAATAAGAATGTAAAAATTCTATAAATTATTATATAATAGATTTATATAAATTTAATATAATAATGAAATAATAAAATATTATTCGTTCTTACCAAGGAAATATTATATTTTTTTAATATTTATATAATACTTAGTAATAATTATAGATTCATAATTATAAATAATTTAATATTCTATTATAAATATAATAATTATTATTATAAATATATTTCATAATATTTAATAGATAATTTATTATATTATTAATAAAGTACAAAATAGGTAATTAAATATTAAATACTTTAATAATTATACACCCCCCCCTAAATAGATTATTTAAAAGTAATCTCTTTTGTGTTGAATTATTTTCATTATTATTATTATTATCTTTTTATTATTAAAAATTATATTATTGAAAAGATATTATTTAATTATATTATATAAAATTAATAAATAATTATTAAAATGTATAAAAATGATTATTTGTATATTATTAAATATAATGATATAAAATATTATATAAGGATATAGATAATAAAATCATATTATTATAATAAATATTAAAAAGGGTATAAAAAGAATAAGTATATATAATACCACACCCCCTAAAGAATAGATAAGGAAAGTTATACTTAAATCCCCCCTGTATAGGGGGGATAGGTTAATAAATAATTTTTTTAATTTTCATTTCATAAAATAAAATGTATTATAAAAAGTAAAATAAATGTTGAAATAATTAAAATAATTTAATTAAGTACCTCAATATAACATACGATATATAAGAATATCATACAACATCTAAGAATGTCATAATAAGATAGTTGTTTCATATCCTACGTGATGTGTATTAGTTAATTGTAAAGTATATAAACGATAGAATGAGTAGCTAAGAAGAAAGTACCCCCTATTAAGTGGAAACCATGTAATCCAGTTAAAAAGAAGAATGTTGATCCATATATACCATCAGCTATAGTATATGTACATAGTATACTCAATAAATGACATATTAATAATACACTAATATTATTGTAGCTAATAACCATATACACTTGCTTTTCAATCATTACCTATAACCATGATGACTTCATGTTATAGTTGCACCACTTGATAATAATATTAATGTATTTAATAATAGTAAATCTGTTAGTTGAATTGCTGTTATACCATTAGTAGTCACATTTCACCTAATTCTATTACTAGTGACAATGCTGAATGGAAATATCCTCAGAAGAAACCATAAACATTAATAATCAGTACCTAAAAATATTATATATCCTGTAGTTAAACCATTTCTTACTTTCATAGTATGATCACCTAAATATGTAGCCTCGGCTATTATATCTCTACCTCATAATATACCACTATATACTATGTTATTATATTATAATATATTCAATGAAATTACTATATTATGTGATTATAATATAATTTAATAATAAACCAAATACACTAATGTTAATATATTAGTCATAGTGATAGTGTTACTAATGAATAGATTAGCTTGTAAATTACTTAAATTTGTTGTACGTTTTTTGATAACATGTTTTTTATTTATTCTCTATTTAATTTAATAAATAGTTAATTCTTTTTTTTTTGTTTTTATTTATAATTTATATTATAATATAATATTATACTAGATAAATATATATTATATATATATTTATACTTATATTAAAATAATAAGTAAAATTAATGTATAACAATAAATAAATAATATTTAGTGTAAGTATACTGCATCTTTAATATAACTACATGTTAAATACAGAATACATAGGCTTGTATTCCAGCTACGGCAATTCTAAAGCTACTATACCTAATAAAATAGCTAATAGTATAAATCCAATTAAATAATATAATTGAAGATGCCATAAATCGAATAATAAACCACATAATATAGTTAATAATAAGTGACCTGATAAGATATTAGCACCTAATCTTAAACCTAAACTTATACTACGTGCATATTAGAATACCTCATTATACTAATACTAGTACTATGCTAAAGATGTTCCTGATAGTACAAATAATGAAAAATACTCTAATTTATGATTACTAATCCCATTATTGTTACTCCAATCATATTGTTATACTTAATGATATTACAATATTAATTGTGCATTAATAGCAAAATTATATAGTACCATTGATAATAAGTTAGCTAATAATATAAATGAAATAATGAATAGATTAAAGGAAAAATACTGTACCTTTAGTTCCTAATTGACCAAATACCATATTATGAATAGTTGAATATAATGCTTCTACTGAAATATTTCAATTTGTAGATATTAATTTACCATTTTTAATGTATATACATTTAAAAAATAAATATTCCTAATACTAATCCCATATATAATGTAAATGATGTAATATTTAAGAATGATAAATTTATTATTGATGATGATATACCTAAAATGTTGTATCTCAAATTGCTCTAATAGTGAATTTATTAAATAGATTGCTGACATTGTTTTTTTATTAATTAATTTTTTTTTAACTTTATTTATATTATTTATTAAATCATCTTTCCTTATAAAATATATTTATAATTTAATTATAAACATACGGCTTAAATAATTGATAATATTCTAAGTAATACAATTTAGAACTTAAATATATTATTAATAATCCTAATAACCTCAGAATATTTGATTTAAAAAGAAAAATAGTACTAATTGTGGCATTGATATTCTTATTTTATTAATTAATTTGATACTTATAATAACTAAGTTCTTTTATATACTATATTAATATATTTATTAATATAATTTTTATATTAAATATGGTAAATTAAATTATTAATTATTAATTATTTATTATCTTTTAATAGCTAAATAGAATAAGATATTTTCTAATACTGATATAGCTAGTAATAATAATGAAATAACTAAAATAGAATATAGTTGCAATTTGACTTATTAATACAAAAGTACTTCAATATGTACAGCACCTAATGCACCTAATAATAAGAAATTAACTATAAGAATCAGTATAACATTTTAGATATTAGTTTAAATGCATTACCTCTTACTATAGAGAAATCTACATAAGTAATGCTAATAATATTAATATAGCAGCTAACATTGCTATAACACCTACTATTTTAGATGATATAGATCTTAATATTGCATAGAATAGTAATAAATAGAACTCTAGTACTCATTTTACTATATATTTCTATATAGATTAGATTATGTCATATGCATCTATATTACATAATTAATTAATTAATTAATTATCAAATAATATTAAAATTATTGTATAGATAATACATAGTGGCGCTAAATGAAAGATTATTATTGACATTAATTCACTTTCTAATCGTTGAACATTTTTATATCATTCTATATTTAATAGAAATTATATATATAATAAATAATATTATTTATTATTTCATATTCAATATATATAATATGTCAATATAACTTTGCTGCAAGTTATCTTAGTATAATTTATATATACTTTAGATTTTCTTGTCAATTCACCCCTTTTTTACATAATATTTCTACATATTATGCCACAGTTATATTATTAATATATACTTTATATATAATATTTATTTTTTAATTTATAATATTTTTCTAATAATATAATATTTATTAAATTATTTTTATTTAATCAATAATAAATTGTTTATTACGATATTCTAAAGCATTTTTAATATATTATCTTTATTATCTAAATGATAAGAATAGTATTTTCTTTTTAGAACTGTATTAAATAGTAATTTTATATAATATTGATTTTTAGATTTATTTAAATAAATAAATAAAAATATTTCATATTTTTAGCTTCATATTTATCAAAATAAGAATCTATTAAATTTATAAAAAAATTAGTAAATATTGATAATAATTCATTATTTGAAATATTAGTTAGAAATAAATATTTTAATTCATTATTAATATCTAATTTAGTTAATAAAATATTATTTAATATATTAATATTTAATTTAGATTCTTCTTTTAAAAAGAATAGATATTTATCATAAATTTCTTTAATAGATAAATATTCAAATTTTAATAAAGAGGAATTAAAAATAAATTTATTAATTTTTAAAATATTATATTCTCTAATTAAATCAAATTTAATTAATGCTAGTATTCTTCAATATTTAGAAATATTTTTAATAGAAGATAAATTAATTAATAAATTAAATTCAAGTTTTCTACTATAAAAATATTGAGTATATTTTTTATAAATTCACCTATTTTAAGATAATCTTCTAAAGAATTAATATTTTAATTATTATATAATAATTTTCTACTTTATCTTTAGATTCTAAATATATACTTGTTTTTATATCATAATTAGATTTTAAAATTCTTGTATTATTTCAAATAATAAAATATTATCATATGTATTTTTTTGATAAATATGTAAATAAGTATTATATCAAAATAATTTTATTTTTTTATTTAAAAGAAGATTATATCTAATAGAAAAATGTAAACCACCATCTCCTATAAAAATCCCATAATAAATAATAGATTAATTTTAAAATGTTTATTATAATTATATTGTAATAATTTATAATAATAATTATCATAATAATTTATAGTATAATATTTTTTATTATTAATAAAATTAATAATATTATCTAATTCAAATAATCTATTAAAAACATAATTATTTATATAATTACTATAACTCATTAATCTTTGACTATTATCTACTATAAAATAACTTAAATAAATTATTTTAGAACTATATGAAATATATTTTATAATATGAAGAGTATCATATAATTTTAATAATTCTAATTGAGATAATAAATTTTTATTATATATTATATTTTCAATAGATGTTTTATATACATGAGATATTTGATTACATATATCATATAAATAATAAATTTTTATTATATACATAAATCCTCTTTTTTTATCTCCAAAAACATTATTAAAAAATAGTATTAATTTATTAATTATTATTTCTCTATTACGACAATACATTTGTATTGCTATATTATTTGAATTTTTAATTAAAAAATAATTAAATTTTAATTGATTATCAAATATAAAATTTAAATGTTTAAATAATGATATTATTTCAAGACTACTATTTAAAGTTAAACTTATTTTAAGTGAAATATTAAATAATGTTTTTTCTAATAGTTTTATTTCACAATAAATATTACCTTCAGCTTGAAATAATCCATTCATTATTTTTCTAAATTCATCTTTATTAAAATTAAGATCTAGTTTAAAATTAAGATCTAGTTTTAATTCATTTTTAATATAATCTAAATTTTTATAATAATTTATATTTTTATCATCATAATTATTATTATATATTATATATATAAATAAATAAATAAAAGTGTTATTAATAATACTAAATTTATGGCAAGAAGAGTTACTAAAAGGTTTCCTAGAATATTATTTTCTAGATCACCTAAATATTCTAGATAGTATGATATTAAGAAGAAATATGCAAATAAGAAAGCAAATACTGTGATAGCATCTTTAAATATGAAATAAAGATGCATTAGTATTCTATCTATTTTACCTGTTATTCCTAATAGGTTAGAACTACCATGTAAATGTAATGCTAATAAGTGTAAACATCCTAATGCTGCTATTATAAATAGTAATAAATAATGTAAACTAAAGAAACGTTGGATTGTTAGATTAGCTACTGATGAACCACCTCATATAACAAGTTATTATAATATAAAATATTTAAATTTTATTATCAATATTTCACAATATTGTTTAGACTATGTCATCAACCAATATGTAATTATATATAACTCTATATATAATTATTTTAATATATCTATTGGTGTTCGGCGCTCGTGTCAATATTATTGTTGGTTTGAACTCAATTGTTAGTCGTTGAACATTTTTATTACCTATTCATATATCAAATAGTAAAATATAATTTATATTATATTTTATATACCGTAATAAACTTTGCTGCAAATTGTCTATATATAAAAAAAAAATAAAAATATATATAGATTTTCTTGTCAATTCACCGAATTTTTCAATTAAATATTACTATTTAATGGAACTTTCTTTAAGGAATTTTTATAATTTAATTTATAAGTGTGTTAAGTAAATTTAAATTTTTATATCTTAGATGTAATTTTAAATTATTAATTCATTTATTATAAGAATTTAATTTATAACCTAATAATAGATAATTATCTGAAAATGATATTAAATTAATAACTGATTGTATATCTTTTTTAGATGTAACAACAAAATGATTATATAAATTTTTTTTATTATTTTGATATTTTAACTCGTGTATTAAAAAATAATTTTATACCATTCATTAAAATATCATTATGTTTTTGAGTTATTTCAAAAGATGCATCTTTACTTTTATTATTTTTTTAAAAGAAACTACCATCTGCTATAATAAAACCAATTAATCAATTATCTAAAAAAGATTAATTTTTAATATCTAAAAGAGTTATTTTTATTAAAAAAAAGTAATATATTTAGTATATCTTCTTCATTAAGTATATTATTAAATCTAGTTAAACTATTTTTATATATATATATAGCTTTATTATACTATTTACGTCTCATTTCAGTTAAAAAAAATAAATTATGATATTCTAATAAAAGAAAGAATATTTCTTGTAAATCTGTTTTATTAATTACATATTTAACATATTCATTTTTATTTGAAATATATTTAATAATATGTCCAAATTTTAATTCTGATTGAATAAATTATAACATATGTAAATCTCTGATATGTAAATTAATAACTAAATTTAATTTAATAATATCTCTACCAGTATTACTTACTAATATATAACCATCCCCCATTTATTATACCTATTAACATAGCTATAAATTTTTTTAGTAAATTTTTATAATAATTATCTAAATATTCTCTAAGAATATTTCTAGTGTTTAATCTTATTTTACCTAAAATATATTGTTTCAAATATAAAAATTTTATATTAAAATCTTTTTTTTTTAATTGAAAATTCTGCTATTGCGTGTCCTAAATATAGAACAGCTGTTACTAAATTTGTAATTACAGTTGCCAAAAATTAGAGACTATACATCTAACTAAATATTTAATAATTTTTATTATTAATATTTATATATATGATATATTACATATATATTCGATAAATTAAATTATAGCATGTATTTATTAATAAATTTAATTAATAAACCTTGTGTTAATATAAATATTTATATATCCATTTATAATTAATATAATATAGATGGAAATAAATATATATTATCTCTATTTCGAGTACACATTAAACATCATTTCAGATATCTATTATTGATCTACTCTGTCGGGATAAGATAATTTACCCATGGCTCTTGTTATTTATCGAAATAATATTGACCTATTTTCAATAATATTGCATTAAAAATTTTATTATTATATAGTATTATATAATAATATATACTATTCTCATTATCGATTAATATTAGTACATAATATTTTTAATACTATAAATTAATTATATTTAATAAGTAAAGAAATAATAAATTAATTAAGATTGTAATACTTTATATTTCATACTTAAAATTATATATAGTTTAACGATATTATATAATAAAAGCATTGATTCTTTTCAAATATAAATATTATATTTATTTAGATATCCAGCTTTTATAATAGAACATTTTAAATTATATTTAGATTGTAATATTTTTATTAAGTATAAATGATCATTATATGAAAAATAATTAGTAATAAAAATTAAACCATTATTTACTTTACAACCATCATCCATTATTCATATACTTAATGATAATAGAGTTAAATATTTTTCTAAATTTCTTAGTATTCTTTTTTTATTATCATATTTATATCATTCATTATAAATAATATTAAATTTATTATATGTTCAAGTATTAAATCTTATTATTTTAATAATTTTACCTTTTAAAGCTAATCTAGTAGTTATTATAAGTATTTTAAGATTACAATAACCTAAATTAGTTATTAAACTATGTAAATATAATAAATAATCTTCATGAGTATATTCTTGATAAAAATAAAATCTAGTTCCTCGAATTACTTTTTTTACCATAACAATCTCCTAATAAAGATCCATATAATATAGACAATATATCTATATTAATAAGACCAGTTAAATTATTTAATTCATAAAGTGTTTTCATTGTATTTATTATTTTATATTTTTCAACAATTTTACTTATTATTAATATAATTAATCCATATGAGGCACTTATTAAAAAACCTCAGTGTGACATTTGTCCATATACTAAACAATACATATTTATTTTATTCGACTGTGCATTAAACATCATTTCAGATATCTATTAGTGAACCAGTCTGTAGCGATTATTTATATAACCGACGATCTTGTATATAAATGATAATACTTTAATCGTTTTCACTAATATCGCCATAATATAATAATATTTTACTATATTATTTTAGTAAATTAATACTAAAAACCTATTATAATTTTCCTTATAAAAGTTAACAATTATAATATTAATATATATATATAACATATATATTAATTATTAAGGTCGACTATCATTTATTTATATAATATATATTTATTTATATTTAATTTTTAATTATAAATTTTTTATATTCAATATTCTTTCTTAATATTAATGAAGATTTAAATTTAAGATTTAAATTAGTTAAAATATCTTTAATTGAATTATTATTATCTATATAATTTAGAGATAAATATTTAACAAATATGACTAGTATATATATTCATCCTAAATTAATTGCTCTTTTAATAGTTTTAGTACTGCAACATAAATAATTTTTAGCTTTATTTATATTATTAAAAGTACATATTTTATTATTTTCTTTATTATATAATGTAATATATTTTGTAATTAGATATATATTATAAGATTCTTTATTTAATATTGAACTTTCTAATAAATTATTATTTTCTTGTAATTTACGTAATAATTCTCTTCTTTCTTTTGTAAAAGATTCTCTCATTTTCAATAAATTATCTTCTGAATGTTTATAACCAAAACTATAAAATGCTTCTAGTAATAAATTATATTCTAGGGTTAATACAGTTAAATAAGATGTTTCTAATAATAATAAATCTTTATTATTTTCTTTATTTATTTTATCTAGATAATATTCTAATATACCATAAATAAAATTATTTAAACCTTCTTGTTTTACAGCTTTTTTTATTAATTTATTACCATTTAAATTTATTAAATGTTTTGAAAATTTAGAATATAATTTATTTGTTATAGCAGAACCTATATATTTATTACGTGTTATTTTATTAATAATAATATATATACCACTTTTATTTTCTACTGTTTTTTGTATATTTTGTAATACTTCTAGTTTATTTAAATTATCTCAATAATTTAGTATATTATCTAAACCTAATTCTGATAATATATTTATTAGTTCAGTTGAATCTTTAATATGTCTATTTGTATGAATAAAACGAATATTTTTTTTATTTATAGGATATTTTATATTATTATACTTATTATAAATAAATGATTTTGGGCTATTGTTTTTATAACCCAAGAATGCTGTAATAATCATAACTAAGAAAATTATTACACCGATTGTTCATAATGCTACTCTTAGTTTTCTATATGAACCATAGTAGATACCTCTAGCCATATGCATATAAACGAATATGAAGAAGAATCCTGCTCCATTAGAGTGAGCATATCTTACTAATCATCCATAGTTAACATCAATCATTATGTGTTGTACACTTAAAAATGCTAATTCTAAATTTGATGAATAGTTGAACTAAATACCATTTTCTGAGATATTTTAATTAATAAAACTACCAGATTAATAGCACTCGTCACCGAACCGTACGTGATAGTTTCCCATCATACGGCTCTCCACAATTATAATTAGTTTATATAAAATTAAACTAAAAAAATACCTAAAAAAGATTAAATATTATTTATTTGATAGATTTATTTATAAGTAAATGTAAATTACCTGAATGATATTTCATATGACATTCTCTACATAATAGTATTTGTTTACGTCTAGCTTTACTCATAATATAATCTACAGTATTTTTCTTAAAACGAATATCTTTTAATTCTCTAATATGATGCATCTCCACTCTATATGTACTACCACAAATTTTACATTTAGATGCTAATACAGTAGCTAAAGATACATTATTCGAGAATAAACTTGGAATGTCCATAAATAGAAGATTTTTTATTTTGAAATTTCAAACATTTAATTTATATTCTTTACTAACATTAACTAAATGTATAATTTCTTTATAAGCGAGTTTTTTATTTAATTCTTTTATAAGAGGAGAAGAATAATCGTAAATAGTTAAATTTAGACCATATTTTTTTATAACTTGAGCTCTAGTTTTTAATCTCATTTTAGCAGCAAATGTTCTTAATACTGAATCTCTTATTATATAATAAACATATCCTGTTAATCTATTACGATTATAAACAAAGGAATAGTAATTTAAATAACCTCTAATAATACTATTTGCTAAATAAATTATTTGACTTAATTCTAACTCTAATCATGTCGTTTTAGTTAAACCTTTATGATATCTATGAAAACCTGCTAATGCTAATTTCTTTGATATTAATTTCATAAGTGCTGTTAACATTAAAAATCCTAGTGATCTAGTTTTATTACCTTTTCTTTTAACAATATCTCTACGAGAGGAATGTTTGATATTAGTACCTAAAAATAATATATGATTTTTATATGAATTAGTTATCTTAGTTTTTTCTAGAGATACTGTTAAACCTAAATGATCTTTACAGAAATCTCTTATTTTATTTAAGTATAATTCAGCATCTGAATATGTACCATTAATAGCTACAATTCAATCATCAACATATCTTACATACATTAATTTATTATCATAACTAGATTTTATATTTATTTTAGTATTTCTTAATTTAGTACTTAACTTTCTTAAATCAAATTTTCTTTTATTAGAAGCTTCTAATTTCTTAACTACACCTATTTTTCTCTCAATAGATCTATATTCTTTTAACCTAATTTTTTTACCTTTTTTACTTGGGTCTTCATGCTCTAATTTTAATTCTTCAATAAATTTATCTAATTTACTTAAGTAAATATTAGCTAAAATTAGACTAATTATAGAACCTTGAAGAGTACCAACTATATCATATACTAATCTACGATCAATTAAATATCCGGCATTTAAGGCTTTACGTATTAAATCTATAAATCTTTTATCATCTATTTTTTCTTCTAAACAATTTATTAATTTATTGTGAAGTATAGAATCAAAACATTTAGATATATCTCCTTCAATTCATCATGTACAACCTTTAAATTGTGTGAATATGTATCTTAATGCTGTATGACAACTACGATTTCTTCTAAAACCATGTGAATTATTTGAAAATAATAGTTCATAAATAGCTTCTAAGACCATTCTCATAACTTCTTGAACTAATTTATCTATTAGATTACCTAAATTTAATAGTCTTGTTCCACCTTTTAGTTTTAGAATATCTATTCTCTTATATAGTGTAAATTTAAATTTATTACTCCTTAAATCATTTATTATTTTTTCTAATGTTTCATCAGAAATACCATCTAATGTCGTTAGATATATTCCAAGTGTCATCATACCTAGATTACTACGTAATTTTTGATATGCTAAAATGTATAATTCTTTTGATAACATAAATTTATTATATATTTTTCTATCTATTCGTTTATTTAGATAATTTTTAGAAAATTCATGTAAACTGTTTAATTCATCTAATACATTTTTATTTGTCTGTCCCGACTCTGTACTATATGATCTTAAACCTATAATTGCTAAATCTCTTTTCTGTAAATAATTTAGTAATAAATTATTATTTCTTAACCTATTAAAGTTAATATATTTCATATTATTTGAAACAGATTTATCAGATTTTCCTTCCACATAGAGTTCACACTCCTTAGTGGATACTGTAGTTCTATTTTTACCCAAGATTACTTCCTTAGATTGTTCACTCATCCCCTTTATAGTAATATTATTACTATACATAAAATTTATTGTTCTAACCGAATCATGCACTCCTACTCAATTATAAATTTTATTATCCCCATTACTGTCAAGGTATAAACACTCAGCTTGGTGTTGTTGGAGATTGAACTTCAAGTAGTATAACTTTAATCATAAATTAGAAGTTTCATCTGATTGTATATCAATTAACAGTTTCACTAATATAACAACCTTTTCTCTACATGCTATGTTCAGCAAATGTTTTCACATATTACTTAAGTAGAGTGATTTTATCTTATGAACAAAAAGATATCAGACCTTAACCTGATTGGTAAAACTAGCACAACAGCGCACGTGCATTGCTAAGAATATTCCTGTTGCTAATTGTATAACTAAACATACTCCTAATAATGAACCTAAATTTCATCAGTAACTAATATTTGATAGTTCTAGTGAATCTACAACATATCCATTAACAATTGTTAAAAAAAGATTTGATTTTCTAATTGCCATTTTTTTTATTTTTATTTTTTTTTATAAATTAATTCTTTTTATAATTATTTATAAATTTTTTTTTATTATTTTAATATTTATTATTTATTTCTTGGATAAAGTATTTTAACTAATATATACTTATATATAAATAAATAAATAAAGTAAAATTAAATTATTATTATTATATTAATTAACTATAAATAGTTGTACTTATAATATAAGATAAGTTATTTATAATTAGTTGTAGGTAAATACCTATAATTAATGTTAGTATAATTATAGCTAAGAACATAAATGATTCACGTTTAGTTACATCACCTACATTATGTATATAATAATTTGTACCACCTGTTATACGATTTGTTAATTTAAATTGGTAGGCTGCTGATAATAATATAGCTAATGTACATATACCTACTATTATTAGTGATGTTTTAAATGCACCTAAATTTGCTAAGAATTCACCTATAAAGTTAGCACTTAATAGTGTACCTATATTAGCAAATGACAATGTTATAAAATATAAACTAAATAATAGCATTATTGATAATAATCCATTATAATATATTATTATACGTGTATGATATCTATCATATAATACACCTCCTACTGCTATAAATAAACCTAGTGATACTAAACCATGAGCTATTGATAATATATATGAACCATCAATACCGATTATATTATTAGAAAATACACCTAATATACATACAGACATATGCTTTTATTTATAAAATAAATAAATAATGTGGACCATCTCTTTATTTAATATTATCTTTTTAATTCTTTATAAATATATTATTATTTATTTATAATAAAATTATTATAATTTAAGTTTAATATAAAAAGATATCATCTTTATTAACTGTAGCTTTTTTATTTCATTTTTTAATAAAATCTATTCATGCTTTATATAAAATAGAACCTTCTAGTCCTTTATATGCTTTTAATTCTTTTAATTCATAAAATCTTTTTATTAAAACAATACGATTAATTTTTAATGTTCTAGAAAGATAAAATTTAAAATAATTATCATATATTTCAATTAAATTATCTTTATTTTCTATTACAAATTTAAAATTATTTCTAGATTTATTATGTGAAAAAACTTTACCACCATAAACATTAGCTAATAAATTTAATATAGTACTATCTTTTTGAACAATAGTTATACCTATTGTTTTATTTATTTTATTAAAAGATATAGAACCATCACTATCTAATAAACCACTTAATCAACCATTATTATATTCTAATTTAATAAGTTCTATAAAAAGTATATCATAAATATTACAAACTTTTTTTAATTGTTCAATTCTTTTTAATGTTCTTATATTACCATTAATACGATCAATTAATTTAATTATTTGTTCTTTTGAATGTAATTTATATTTTACTGTATTTTTATTACCTATTAAATTAATTTTACCACCTAAACGTTGTTTTAATAATTCAGCTGTACGATGATCTTTTAAATCAAAAGTTATTATTAATGAAACTAAATCATTTGTTAATTTTAAATTACCATCACCATCAATTAAACCAGCTAATCATTCATTAAACTTTTTAGTAGCGATTTCTTTTTGTTTATTATTTAATGAATAAGATCTAGAATATATTTTATTAAGTAATAAAGAAGATAGATTTTTTATTAAATTATAATTTTCTCTATTATCTATAAAATAGAGTGAAGAATTAATGTAATTTAAATAAATAATATTAAATAACAAACATATGGCCTCTGAGATGTTTACTTTAAAATATAATATATATTTATATATTATATTATATTTGATTATCTGCGGATTATTTAAATAATTATTTAAGATTTTTACTAATACAGAACTTGTACGATTTAATATACTATAAATGTTATAATTGAACATATTATGATATAATAATTTTATAAATTTGTTACTTACGATATTAGTACCTAAATAAGATGATCTTATAAGATCCTTAAACTTCCTGCATATAGTTTGTTGCGTTAAAAAAATAAAATTACAAAATATATTTTTTAAAGAGCCTAGCTGACTAATAGAACTATAAGCAATAATAACTTTTAAATCAATTTGTACTATTGTTATTAAACTTACTAAAATTATAGTTAATAAACATATTAAATATACTAATAGTGTATAAATTAATGTACTTTCTGATAAAATAAGTAACATTCATCTTAATATTAAATATATTGTTAATTTTAATACTAAACTAGCTAATATTATACTACCAGCTAATAGTGATTCACTATGAACTACTAGTAATCAGATATGTAATAGAAATAAAAGTGATTTAATTAATATTGCTATAAATAATCCTAATCATAATATCATTTGTAAATCAATAGATATAATTAATCCATTATATACATAATAATTAGTAGATTTTAATAAATATGTTGTCATACATATAGATAATAACATAAATAAACTACCAAATAAAGTATATAATAAAATATAATAAGCAGCTTTTTCTTTATTAGCACTACCATATACACCTACTAAAATAAATAATAGTATTAAAGTACTTTCAAATAATACATAGAAAGATAATAATTCTAATGTTAAAAAATTTATTAATAATAATATACCTATTAATAATACTAATATTATATATAAATTTGATTGATTTGATTTCATATATCAACCTGATAATATACTAATTAGTATAATTATTCCTATTAATAAACAATAATATAAAGATATACTATCAAAACCTAATATAACATTACTTCCTATTATATTAAGATTATTTGTTATTAAATTACTTACTCATTGTAATTGATTATTTAGTTCATATAAATACCATCATATTAATACTATATATAATATCATTACACTTATTAATAAACTATATTGTCTTACTATTTTACTACTAAATTGACTTATATAATTTATATTATTACTTAATTTTGATACTACTAATAATATTAAATAATTTATTATTATAAATATTATTCCATAATTTATTATATTCATTTTATTTTTTTTATTCTTCCATTTATATCTTATATCTATACTTATATAAATATTAAATTTATTTTTTTAATTTGTAAAATTAAATTATTTTATTTTTATTATAAATTAATTATTAATAAAAAGGATTATATTCTTATAATAAACAATAATTAAACTGCATATAATAATAAGAAAGCAATCATTAATGCGAATAAAGCTGTTGCTTCACTTAAAGCAAAACCTAAAATTGCATATGTAAATAATGCTGATCTTATACTTAGATTTCTTGCTGTACCATTAATTAATGCTGCGAATACTATTGCGATACCTATACCGGCACCTAATACACCTATTGTTGCTAATCCAGCTCCTATATATTTACTTGCTAATACTAATTGCATATATTTATTTTTCTTCTATTTCTATAGTTTCTTTATTTTTAATATTATATACTTATATATCTGTTTTTATATTTTTTTATTTAATAAATAATCTTATATTATTTTATATAATTATATATAAATATTATTTATTATTAAATATATTAATTATCTAAATTAAATTAATAATTATTTTAATTTTATTAATAATTAATTAAATTGTTTGATAAAAATAAAATTTACCTATACCCCCCCCTATACAGGGGGGGATTTATAAATGTATAAAATTAAGATTACTATTTGGGGGGGTGTGTCATGTTTTATATTATTATCTTATAATATTTATATATATTTATATCATTAATTTTATTAATAATTTATATTTATATATATAATCTTTTATTATAAGTATATGTAATTTAAATTGTTTATTTATATATTTGTAATAATAAATATATATTTGTATTAATTATTTTTTTATAACTTATGTATATTGGTTTAGTTATATCTTTATTAATAAATATTTTTAACATATATAAATAATAATATAAATACTATTATATTAATAAATAAACTAAGTAAATATATTATTTATATAATTTATATCAAAAAAATAGATTATAATATAAAATTATTCTTATTATATTTTATAAATAACATTTATTATTTTAAATCTTTTCTTATATAAATAATCCTTTAGAATAAATAATTGGTACTATTAATATATATATTATAATTTCTCTTTATATAATATAAAATATAAATAAATATTATATACTTTAATAAAAAAAATATATTATGATAAAATATTATATAAGAATTAAAATAGATATTATATAATAATAAAATATTACTATAAAAAATATTATTTTATTTGAGATAATCTATAATAATAAGAATATATAAATTTTAATTTTCATTTTATACTTATTTTATATATTATTTATAAAATATAAATTGATTATTTAAATATTATTAATACTAAATAATAAATTAATTATAAATAAAAATAATTAATTTTATATAAGGTGATATCATAATAAAAAATATTATTGTATTATAAAATAAAATTATAAAATACTTTTAATAAAAAAATTATTTATTTATAAAGATAGCTCCCCCCCCCTATACAGGGGGGATTTATAACATATAAATTTAACTAAATCTTATGGGGGGTGTGTCATGTTTTATTTTTTATATCTTTTATATTTTAATTATATCATTTATTATATAAAATAATAACATTAATAATATTTAATTATTTATATAACTATACACCAATATATATAAATTTTTATTATGTATTATTTATTAATAATCATATATTAATTTAATAAATAAATTATATTATAAATGAAAATAGTTAATATAAATAATAAATTATTAGAGATAAACAATAAGTATAAATGTATATAAAATATATAATATAAATAAAATAAATGATTCTTATTATATAATACCCCCAATCTTTTGATTGGGCTAGTAGGTTAATAATCCCCCCTGTAAAGGGGGGTATAGATTTTATTTTTATCTTTAATTTCTTATTTATAATAAATTATGATTATAAATATTTTAATATTTATTTATTTATTTTAATAATAACATAACTAAAAATTATAATAATATAATTAAATTATAAAAAAATATAACTTATTACCATATAGATCATTTATATTTATATATTTAATATAATTTATTTTTATATAATAATAAAATATATTTTATTTGGGATAATCTATAATAATAAGAATATAAAAAATTTATATTTATATAAAAAAATAATTTATATATTACTCATTCTGAATAATTATTTATAAAAACAATTAATTTTATAATAAGGTAATTTTATAATAAAATAAGGATATATAATAATAAAAAAAATTATAAAATACTTTTAATAAAGAAAATTTTATTTATAAAAATAGCTCCCCCCCCCTTTACAGGGGGGATACATAATGTATAAATTTAATATAGTCTTATTAGGGGGTGTGTCATATTTTATATTATTATCTTTAATTTAAAAAATTTAATAACATTATTTATTTTATTTTATAATGACATTAATTATTTAATATTATTTATATTTACATAAACCAATAAATTATTTTTCTGATATATTATATATTAAAGATTATTTATTAATTTAATTTATAAATAATATTAAAATTTAAAATAGTTAGTATAAATAATAAATTATTACAGATAAACAATATATATAAGTGTATATATAAAATATATAATAAATAAAGGAAATAATTCTTATCATATCACACCCCCCCCAATCAATTGATTGGGCTAATTAGTTATTAACCCCCCCTGTAAAGGGGGGAGAAATAATAAGATTAAAGAAAATGTTTTTTATTTTTACTATTTTTAATATAATTATTATTTATATTTACAATAAATTTATATATTATATAAAATAATTTATAAAATGTAATAATTTTATAAAATAAATAAGTATTATATAATTTAAGAAATAACTATTTAAGAAAGAAACTATAAAAGTTATAATTTTATTATAAACTATTTATTATAATAATAGACTTATAAAGTTACTTAATTTAATATAATATATTAATAGTATTTATTTATATAATGCATAATATTATATAAATATTTTATTTTAAATAATCTAATTTATATAGTATAGATATAACTTATAAACCCTTACAATATATTATATTGTAAGGTAGGGATAAGTAACATTATTATTATATTTATATATATACATAACTTAACAATATATTATTATATATAAAATATATTTTACTTGGGATAATCTATAATAATAAGAATATAAAAAATTTATATTTATATAAAAAAAATATATATTTAATTTATAAAAATTATTATAAAAAGTATTTTATATTATAAAAAATCAATATAAAAATTAGTTATCTCCCCCCCCCTATACAGGGGGGATTTATAAATGTCTTAATTTAATATAATCTTCTGGGGGGTGTGTAGTGTTATATACTAATATTCTGTTTTCATAACATAATTATTTTATTTATATTATTTAGTAATGACATTAAATATATTTAATTATTTATAGAACTATTTATGAATTTAATCAATATATATATTATTATATATTATTTATTAATAAGAATATAATGTATTAATATAATTAATTATATATATATAATAAAAATTATAAATAAAAATTAATATAATACTATATATAAAGTATATGCAAAATATATAATAAATAAAGGAAATAATTATCATAATATCACACCCCCCCCAATCAATTGATTGGGCTAGTAGGTTACTAATCCCCCCTGTAAAGGGGGGGGGAAGAATAAGATTTAAAAATTATTTTTTTAATTATAAAATTATAATTTATTTTTATTATAATTTATTTATATATAAAATAGTTATATTAACTATATAATAAAGTAAAAATTTATATATTTATAAAATATAAGAATGTAATATTAGCAAAAGATATTATAAAAAAGTAAAAATAAATGTTTAAATAAATAAAAAATTAAAAATGATTTAATGTAGTAGATATATTATATTTACCATTTTTATTAATTATAAATGATTGTGATTTAGATAAATTAGCTGAATAATAATTTAATTTAAATTTATTATATAAATTAATATTTAATAGATATAATTTACCATTAGTATTATAATATCTTAATGATCTAGCATTACTTTCTAAATGTGAATTTTTACCTTTAAATTTTCAATCTATACCAATTATTATTTGATATAATAAGTTATTATTAATTATAAAATTTTTATTAAATAATGAATTATTTATTAATTTATTATTATTTAATATTGAAGATATTTGACCTATTTTATTCATTATTGAATTATTTGTTAATTTATTAATTAAATAATTATTAATTATATTATTATTAATATTTATATTATTTATATTATCAAATTTTAGATATTTTAATATAAATTTACCTAATGATTTACTATATATTTTACTATCTAAGTAATCATATGTTAATATTATTAGTTTTATATTAAATTTTATATTATTATTATTATTTATTAATTTATTTAATAGAGTTTCTATTAAATTTGTTATTAATTTAGTTATTAATAAATTTGATGTTAAATGACTTATTTTTAAATTATATTTTAGTTTATAAATAAATAATATTATATCTATATTATTATTATTATATAATATTATTAGATTTTTATATAAGATATTTACTATATTATTTATATTATTATTTTTTATTTTATGTGTTAACATATAACTTATATAATTATTAATAATATGTTTATATTGTATAGTATTTAATAAATTATTATTATTATATTTATATATAATTTGATTATAATCTCATTTATTATTATAATTAGTTATTATTGATTTATTTATATTAAGTATATTATTTGATGTATTTAATATATTTAATTTTTTAATTAAATTATTAATTAAATCTTTAATAATTAATTTACGTAAATTATTAGTTAATTTCATATATATTATTATAAATGTATAAAAAGAAATAATTATTATTAAAATTATAATAATAAGAAAATATATTTAGAGCAGGGATTGAACCTACATTAATTACATATGAGGTAAATGTTTTAACCAATTAAACTATCTAAACTTAGATGTCCTTAACATGAATTGAACATATACACCTAAATCTTCAATTTAGTGCTCTAACCATTTAAGCTATAAGGACTTTATATTTTATAAAATAAGGAAAGTAAAAAAAAAGAAAAGATTGAAAATTATTTTAATACGACCCGCAGCAGATTCATCTACCACAACTGTATTTCAACTTCTCAGGAGTTTCAAATAATAAAAACTTTATAATAATTAATAAAATAAATAATTTAATTAAAATAAATTAAAATAAATAAAATTAAAAATTAAATTAAAAGAATAATTAATTATTTAATTCACCCAAATGATGAGTAATTAGTACCAGTAGCATTAAAACTTCACGGTATTTTACTTAAATACCATTACTGACAATTCCGACAAAATAATAACGAATTACAGTTATTAAATTATAAATTTATAGATAGAAATCTAAATAATAAATAAAATTGTTTTAATTATTAATATTATATTAAATTTTGTTATTTTTTTGTATCACGTATGCCGCCCATAATATAAAAGCCATGAAGACTTGACTTGTTCTATATTTAAAAATTTTATCAATTTTTACATTATTATTTATTATTATTAATAATGATAGATTTCGTTCATTTTTAGACTTAACTAAAGATTTTACAACATGAACTAAAGACAGCTATGTAGCATTTGTATTATTTATTAAAAATAATATGCAAATTATGGTAAGATTCTCGTGGATTATCGAATTAAGCTACATGATCCACTGTTAATAAAACTAAACGGCCTATTGTTTTAAATTTCAATTCTGGATTATACTTTTCAGGTGGTATATTATAAATTATCTTCATAATTAATATATTTTATATTAATTATTAATATACATAGTTTACGCCTAAAACTAATTGGTTAACAAGTCCAACTTGATACTTTAGGTTTCATTATCTCAACGTCAATAAAATATTTATTTAATACTTTCATTTAATGGTTGTCCAATAGATATCATAAAATTTAACTTTTTCTTCCATTTTTCATTAAATATATATTATTTTATTCTAGATTATATGATTATAATCCGTCTACTAATCCTTTAAACCTTTAATGTAAACTACTTGTTCTATTTGCCTAACCGAAACTTCTGGCACAAAAATTGGTTAGAACTTTATATTAAATTATTCATTATATCATTTAATACCTAAACTTTATTTTATTTTTTATTTATTATTATAATATCATATAAATATAATATTATCTGATTTTAATATTAATTATACATTTGTATAATTAAAAATAAATATTCATTTTTTTAGATTACTCGTTCAAACTTTCGTTCATTGACAAATTTTATTTACTGCTGTATCTATTAGATATTAACCATATTTCAAGGTTAACGTGACTGTTCCAACGTTAATTGTCAGTTAAATATATTAATGGCTTGGTAATCTCTTAAATTATCAACTACCTAATATTCCCATAACTTGACTAAAATCAATTAATTTCTTACATTAATCTTTATTGTTTATTAAGTTTTTAACTCAAATTTTAGTTCTAATTATTATTTCTTACTCACGTCTTCGCAATATATATTCCAAATTTATTCTTTAAATATCTCTTTAATACATATCTTACTTGCATGTATTTTCATCTAAATAGTAGTTTTACTGAGCCAACATCAAACTCTTTTATTTTTTTTATATTCTCTTTTATTATATTACTTATATATTTATTTATTTATTTAATTATTTATATATTTATATATGGAGATATCGAGATTCGAACTCGAGTTGTTAACGTGCAAAGTTACTATTCTACCAACTAAATTATAACCCCTTATTTATTATATTATATATACTTTTATAAATAAGCTTTACTAGAATCGAACTAATATATCAAAATTATCAATTTTGCACTTTACCATTAAGTTAAAAGCTCTTTATTATAATATATCGAACTAAGTTTGATTCGAACAAACATCCTTTTACTCGACAAGTAAACACTTTACCAATTAAGCTATTAGTCCTATTTATAATTTATATTTAAATTATATTTTTTATTATTGGGTAACTATGGAGACTTGAACTCTAATCTTATGTACCACAAACATTTGCTTTACCATTAAGCTATAGCTACCTTATTTTAAATTATATTATTACTATTATATATTATATAATATATTTTTATTATAAAAAAGTAAAATTAAATTAAAACGCCACGACACCCCCCTATTTTATATAGGGGGGGGGTTATGTGTAGTCCTATTCTCCCTTTGGGGAGAGTCAGGAAGATTAATAATATTAATATATCATTAAATATATTATTAAATTATAAAATTATAAGAATTAAAATTATAAATAATAAGAATAATAAAGATAATTGAGTAATATTAATAAAGAAAGAAGCAAATATAAATAATATAATAGATATTAATAAGAA
Source organism: Wickerhamiella sorbophila (assembly GCF_002251995.1). NCBI lineage: Eukaryota > Fungi > Ascomycota > Dipodascomycetes > Dipodascales > Trichomonascaceae > Wickerhamiella > Wickerhamiella sorbophila. The sequence continues at coordinate 23,204 of NW_020194002.1, forward strand.
GAATAAATATATATTAATATGTCTTAAACTTGAATTAAATTTAAATTGATCATTTAATAATAATTTATTAGAAGATGTTAATATAGTTTTATAACTTAATAAATTTAAACCTCTATATAAACCTACAAGACCAAATACATATAATAAACCTCTATCTAAATACATATTTAAATTATATCCTATTTGTAATGATGATCTTAATAAATTATTATTAAATAAATTATCTAACATAAATTTACTATTTGTAAATATATAATAATTTATAAATCATGTATTTGTAAAACTTAGTAATAATTTATAATTAAATTCATATATAAATAATATAAACATATAAAGAATAATGCTAACATTAATAGCAATAATTTTATATAAATTAGTAAATTAAATTCAGTTTCTATCATAATCATATTATCTAGATGTGTAAATAAACTATTAAATAGTGAACCTAAACCTAAATATAAATCTTTAGTTATATATCCTATAAATATAGAGAACATTGCTAATATTATCATTAGTAATAATAAGAATCAATCAAATTCTTGTACTATATAGTATGAATATTTATTTGCATTTAGTATATTAAAGAATACTAAATATATTAATCTAAAGCTATATATTGTTGTTAATGTTGCTGATATTACTGCAAATCAATAAATTATATATCCTGATAATGAATATATACCATAACTTGATTCTATTATAATATCTTTAGAATAGAAACCACTTAAACCTAGTATAGCCATTAATGATAATGAACCTATTAATAAACATATATAAGTTATTAGTGTAAAATTATTTAAACCACCAAATGTTCTTATATCTTGTGATTCTGTAACTATTGAATGTATTATTGAACCTGCTGACATAAATAATAATGCTTTAAACATAGCATGTGTAAATAAATGATAAATACTTGCATTATAATTTGATAAACCGATTGCTAAAACCATTAAACCTAATTGTGACATAGTTGATAAAGCAATTATTTTTTTAAATCATTTGAAACTATTGCTATTATACCAGCTATTAAAGTTGTTAATCCACCTATTCATAATATTAATAATAATATAATAAGTGTATATTCTAATAAATAAGAACTTCTTAATAATAAATAAATACCTGCACATACTAAACAAGCTGCATGTAATAAAGCACTAACTAGTGTTAGACCAGCCATACTATATAATAATCATATATGTAAACCTATTTGTGCACTTTTAGCCATAGCACCAATTAATAATAATAACATTATAATAGAAATAATATCTGTATTAATATAACTACTTAAACTAAATACAGTACTATAATTTAAAGAACCAAATGTAACTAACATTAAAATTAAACCTAATGTTAATAAAGCATCACCAAATTTATTAACTAATAATGAACTTAAACCACTTTTAATAGCATTAATTATTGTATATCAATGACTAATTAATAAATAAGATGCAACACCGATCATTTCTCAACCTATAAATAATATTAAATAATTAGATCCAGTAACTAATATTATCATAAATGCTGTAAATAATGATAAATACTAAAAAATCTTTGTTGATATAGATCATGTGACATATAACTAGTAGCATAAAATGAACTAAAGAACTAATTAAACAAATAAGTAATAATAATGAAACACTTAATTCATCAATAACAAAGATCAATCAATAACAATATTATCAATTTTAATTCAAGTACCTAAATTTATACTATAAATAATATTATTAAACATAACATTATAATATAAATTAAATGTAATTAATAAAGAAATAAATATACATAAAGTAGCAATATATTTAGAACTATTATAACCAATTAATCTACCAAATAAACCGGAAATAACCGAACCAATAATAAGTAATAATAATAAAGTTAAAACCATAAACTTATTCTTCGTCAATATTAATATTACCTTTTATTCTATAATATAAAACTAAAATACTTAAACCAATAGCTGATTCAGCACCAGCAATTATTAATATAACAATTGTTCATATTAATCCTACTGCATCATTAAAATATGCACTACTTAATATAACATTTAATGTACAACCTACTAACATTACTTCTATAGCAATGAATAATATTATAACATTTCTTCTATTAAATATAAACCCTAATAAGGCTATAATAAATATTATATAACTTATTATCATTTGTATAATTTTTATATTACCCCTCTTTATTATCTGAATAATCTATTTATTTATTTCTATATATTATATTATATAATATATATTCATCCTAATGAAGAGTCGAACTTCAATTCTGATTTAGAAGAATCATGTCTTACCATTAAACGATTAGGATATACCCTTTTATTTAGATAATGATGAGATTCGAACTCATATCAATCGATTTGCAATCAATCTTATCACCTTGAACATTATCTAATTATATTACTTTTAGTAAAATTAAATTAATTATAAAAACAAATAAATTAAGAATAAAATTAATTATTTATAAAAATTATTATTATTATTATAAATAGAATTAAATAAATTATTTTTATTTAAACTTTTAACATGTGTTTTTTTAATTTTTAAAGCATTTGTATTAAATTCATAACAGAAACCAAATATTAAAATTATTGTAAATAAGATAACTATAGTTAAACCATAAGAATTAGTTAAATATAAAACTAAACTATATAGTAATAAACTACTAATTTCTAAATCAAAAAGTAAGAATAAAATAGCAATTAATATAAAGGCTACTAGATATGATGATCTAGTTGATTAAAACTTGATAAACCACATTCAAATAGTGATACTTTATCATTATATACATTTTTTAAACTTAAATATTTATTTACAACAAATAATAATAATGCAACTACTAGTATTAATACTGCATATATTAAATAACTTATATTAAACATATTTATACTATATTAAAATAGTTTATTATAACTATACCATTTGATAAATATCTAAATATAATAATAGGAATAATATTATTATACTTAATAAACTTATTATATAACATATACATAACTTATATTATTATTATTAATTTATATATATTTATATTATTATTAGTTATCTCATTAGTAAATAATGATTTTATTATATATCCATAATAATAAGCTGTTACCATACTTACAATAATTAATACTAATGAAGTAAATCAATAACCACTCACTAAACCACTTATTAATATATAATATTTACCATAAAAACCTAATAATAGAAGTAATCCTATAAATGATGCTAAACATATCATAAATGCAATAGATAATAGTTTATTATAAGATAATAAATTTATTATATCACTTAAATATATATTATGTGTAAAATTATTATTATTTTTTAAATAATTTGTATTATTTCTTTTAAATATTAATCAATTATTATAATACATAATTATAAATATAATAATCATAAATATAGTAAAATGTGTTAAACTATATTGTATTATATAAATAAATAACTAAATATAGAATATTGATTATTACTTCATATACTAAATAATATAAATCCACTATTAGTTAAACCACTATAAACTAATATACGTTTAATACTAAATTGTAGTAAACCACCTAAACCACCAATAATCATAGATAATAATATAAATAATTGAAAGAATAGATTTAATAATAATCATTAATAAATATATTACTAAATATATAATTTAATGTTAATATAAATGTTAAAATACTAATTTTAAGTATTATACTTATTCATAATGTAACTAATGTAAGTACATTACTATAATATTTAATAATCAATTATGTAATAGTGCTAAACCTATTTAAAAAATAACCCTATAAATATTAATATAAATCCAATTAAATAATTACTATTGTTATTGTTATATCTAAACTATTAATATAATAATTAATATCTATTAAATTAATTAAACCTGTTTCACTATAAATAATCGTTAAACCAAATAAAATTAATATAGAAGCTAAACTACCAATTAAAAAATAAATTAAACCATTTTTAGAACTATAGATACCTATAGAAGATTCATTTTTATAATATGTTGCAGTAATTAAATATAATGAATAACTTTGTAATTCAATAGCAATAAATATAATTAAACTATTAATAGAATCAATAAATAAGAATACAGATAAAATATTAAAAATTATTAATAAATAAATTCTTTAATATAAACTGTTTTAACATAATAATTACTATAAGTACCTAATATTATTAAATAAATAATACTTAAAATTAAAATTAAATTTTTAATTATAACATTATATGTTGTTAATAAGAATGTATTATTAAATATTAATATACCATTATTAATTAAAGTTAATGATGTACTATTATTTAATATAACTATCATATATAATATTACTAAAATACTAATATGAATTATATTTTTATACTCTTTTATAGTAAATTTATTATTTGAACTTATTAATACTAATGATAATAAACCAATTATTAACATATTAATTTGTCTTACATTTAATTATTTAATTAAATTAAATGCTTATATATAAAATAAAGTAAAATTAAATTTATATAATAATATAATACAAAATTAAATTAAGATTGTATTACAAGAGTATTATATGTATGTAATAGTGCTAGATTATCAGAAGCTCATTCTAAGCTAGCTGTTCTATTTGAGTTATATGTATTAAATATAGCATTTGACTCAATAAAATCTAGTGCATAAATATTAACAACTGCTTTATTATTATATTTGTTATCTATACCATTTACTAATTGATCATAAATAATATAGAAGAATAATACAGTAGATACTGTTGAGATTAATGATCCAAATGATGAAACTAAGTTTCAACCATAGAATGCATCTAGATAGTTTAGATATCTTCTAAGCATACCTTGTAATCCTAAGAAATGTTGTAGCAAGAAGGTTACGTTAGCTCCGACAAATAATGTTCAGAATTGAATTTGCGCTAATTTCTCATTATAATATAATCCTAAGATTTTAGTGATCAGAAGTAATATCCACCAAATACGGCGAATACTGCACCTAAACTTAATACATAGTGGAAGTGCTTATTATAATATATATATCTATTATATATTATATGTTGGACTATATCTTTATTTATAATTTACTTACAAATAGTATTTTGTACCATAAAAGATTTTCATATTTAATAAAATCTAATATAAATGATTTATATATATGATATTCTAGAGAATTTTAAGACATTTATTATATTTTCTAATATCTAAAAAATATTTAATTTTAGATACACGATAAAATTTCATATCAGAATATAATCTATTTATCATAAAATAATCATATATTTGCATCATACTATTTACATTTTGATATTTAAATGTTATATTATTATTATTTTTAATATTTTTATTTTAAAACTAACTGATAGTTTACAATTAAGAATTACATAATCTAAATTTAAAAGAATATTGTTATATTTAACTTCTAATACACATTCAATTCTATTACTTGTAAAATTAAATATAATACTACCATGGGTATCAATTAAACCAGCTAAATATAGACTTAATTTAATAATTATATAATTAAGTTTAATAAGTTTTATTTGTAAATAATTACATGCTTTTAAAAAACTTTCATTTTTCAATCTTATTAAACCATTAATATTATTAATAATATAAGTCATTTCTAGTAATGTTGAAATAACATATATTGAATATAGTTTATTATTAATTTTTCTAATTCTTCCGATATGTAAAGTATTTTGAATATAAGTTAATATACGTAAATCTCTATTATGTAATTTTATTTTATAGATTTAATGTTAATTTATTATTTAATATTCTTAAATCAAAATTACCACCTCCATCTATAACACCAGCTAAATATTCTCAAAATTTATTATCATTAACTTCTTGAATATTAATTATTTTTTTTAGTTTAAGTATTAAAATATTTGTATTAATAAAGAATAAATTATTAATAAAAAAACTAAAATATTTTATAAAAAGATTAAATATAATAATTAAATAAGTAAGTAATATAAATAATTGACGTTTAGTCTCTGAGACACCTAATCATTTATAAAAATGATCCTTAAAATATAAGGTTAAGTTATCTGCTGATTTTATATTGATATATTATAATAAAATATAATTAGTAATATATTATTTTGACTATATATATTTAAATATTGTAAATAATATTTAATTCCATCTATATTATTTAATAAATAATGAAGATAACATATAAATAATATATATAGTAAATATATACTAAACAACATAAGTTCCAGCATAAAGTCAATTACAAATTGATATAAAATATCTATATCAACAAGGCCCACTATTTGAGCTACTACGTAGTAAGTCAATAATTTACACAATTCACATTGTGGATCGGACTATAACTTATCTAATTATTTAACTTAATAAACTTTTGATTATCACGTTTAGTCTCTACGGATCCTACTAATTAATAATATATTATATCATTAACTTTGGTTTCCACGGTATTGTCTTATATATATCATATAAATTATTATTTATATAATATTATTATTTTATACATTAGTAAAATATATAAGATTTCACCGTTAGCATATTATTTTATAATATACCGAATATATTAAATTAAATTAAATTAAATTAAATATTCATGGTGATAAGACCACACGACACTTACTTAAAATTAAATAATATTAATTTTAAATTTATTTAATTGATCTTTTTTATTACCTAATAATAGATAATTATCAAAATGTTTAATTATAGAAATTAATGAAATATGTTTATATACTTCAATTAAATATGAATTAAGAGTTAGTTCTTTTATTTATTAGATATATTAAAATATACTTTAATCATTTCTAATAAAAATTTATCATATTTTTGATTAATAGAAAATGAATGATTATTATTATTTCTAATAGAAAAACAACCTTCTACTTCTACAAATCCACTTAATCAAAGATTGAAATAAGAAAGTAAACTTTTATTATTAAATTGCTTTATTAATAATAGTTGTATATCATATTTTTTATTACGATTAGTTAAATAAGTATTTATTATATAATTTTTATTATATGATAGATTATTAGATAATAATAAGCATTTTTTTAAGAAAATTAATTGACAATTCTTTCTTGTTGTTAATAATAGATATTTATCAAAGATCTTTATAATATTTTGTATACTTTTTTATTATCTACAACTCAATAAACAAATTTCTTTTTTTATCTACTCCTACTATACCTCCTATAACTTTAGAAATATTTATTAACATACTTTTATTAGATTCTAAATATGTTAATTTAATAATTAATCTAAATTGTAAATTTTTATAATTAAAATGGTTTACTTGAATATTACCAATACCATCCATTAAACCTACTCAAAATATTTTAATATATTCAAGATCATTTATTAAATTATTTGATTTAATATTATTTAATTTATTTTTTAATTTTTATCGTGGAATGCAATATCTAAAGATGCATTAGCTAATACTATACCTGTTACACCACCCGCCGTGAATAAGAAAATAAATCCAATGGCGTATAATAATAGTGTTGTAAAACGTAAAGATCCTCCATATAATGTTGCTAATCATGAGAATATTTTAGATCCTGTTAGTATAGCAATAATTAATGATGCACCTGAGAAATAAGCTCTACTATCGGCATCTAAACCTACTGTAAACATATGGTGTGATCATACACAGAATCCTAAGAATCCTATGCTGGCCATCGCGTACACCATTCCTATTTCCCGAAAATAAGTTTTTTAGCATATGATTGTATGATCATACTTACCATACCAAATGCTAGCATTATTAAAATATATACTTCAAGATGCTTTTTTTTTATTGGACTATATCTTTATTAAATATTTTACTATTTCATTTAAATTCAAATTTTAATCAAGCTTTATATATAGCTGTATTTATTAGATTATGATATGCTTTTAATAATTTTAAATCAAAAATATTTAACTAACATTAATCTATTAAATTTGGTTGTTCTAGATAGATTTAATTTAACATAACTATTTATTCAATTAATAACATCTTTTTAGATTGTAAACATCATTTAAAACTACCTTGGTTTGATTTATCAAAATAAATATACCACCAAAATATTTTTAAATTCTTCAACATCTTGTAAATATTTATTAGATACAGATATTGTTAATTGTAGATTTTTATTTTTAAACGAATAAGTTATAGTACCATCTCCATCAAAAAATCCTATAAATCAAGAATTATTTGAATTTAATTTATAAGATTTAATAGTTTTATTTGTAAAATATTACATACTTTAAAAAATTGTAGTAATCTTTAGAATTTCTAATATTACCATTTACAGCATTAATTAATTTAACCATACCTGATTTATTATGTAATCTATATCTTACTGCTTTAACACCTGATCTTAATTTAATAGAACCACCAAATTTATTTTTATTTGATACAATGTTTTTTCATCTTCTAAACCTAAAGTTATTCACAAGATGTATATTACCTTGAACTATTCCAAAATATCCGTCTGCATCTATTAAACCAGCTAATCATGATTAAATTTATTAGATGAAATATTTTTATTTAATATTTCCCGTGTAGTCTCTGAGGTTCCTACTAAATTATTATTATTCGTTACCTGCTGATTGCTATGATAATTTTTAATTAAAATTTATTTATTAAAATTTTTACTATATCGGTTAATATAATTAATATTAAACTTATGATAATATTAAATATTTTTTAGTATTTAATAAATGTAATCATAGTTTCCAGCATATAGGAAATTCAATAAATATATTATATTATTAATTATTTATAGGGCCATAATATATATTTTGTTGACCAAAGAATCCATTTCTTCAAAATTATAATATATTTATATTATACAATATTAAATATGATGTTAATATTAATATTAAATTTAATTAATAATTCTTTATAACATATTTTATATAAAAAAAATTATATACAATTATAAAAAAATAATTGTGAAGAACCGACTGTACATTAAGCAATATTGCTATAATATTACCCATTGGTGAAGCAGTCTGTAGCAATTATATAAAAATATAACTGACGGTCTATATATAAAGAATAATATGTTTGACCGTACCACCAATATTGCTATAAATAATTATTATTTATAACTAGAGTTAAGGTATATAGTATTAAAACTATATTTATTAAATAAAATCAATTTATAATTAAAGCATATGTTTTATTTAATTTCATAACTTATACATTAAACCTCACCCTTTATTCCAAAACATGGATAAAATTTTTATTAATTATTCTAATTAATATTATATATTAATATTTTAACTAAATTTTAATTATACTACGTTTATTAAGATCTAAATGATCTCCTTTTTCTATCATAGATATTATATTTTTTCATTTGTTATAACTAATATTTTTTTTAGATAATAATAGATATTTATCAAAATAATTATATAATAATTTACAATTTTTAATCCATTAATTCTTAATTCATAATTATTATCTATACTATGAAGATAAACTTACCAATTAGATAAGTATTATTTTATTATAAATATTAAATGTTTACAAATTTCTTCTAAAATAAGTTTATTATATTCCCATTTTTGAGATAAAATATATCTTATTCTATATCCATTAGTACTATTATTCAATATAGATATAGAAAAACAACCTTCTGAATCAGTAAATCCGGAAATTCAAGAATTATTTATAGAAAGTAATTTACAATAAAAATTAAGTTTTATTATTTGTTGATTATTTTTAATAATTTTTCATTTAATTTATTTAAAATATATTAAATTTTAATAATCTTCTAAGTATACTAAATTACCATTAAATAATAATGATAATAAGTATATTCTCTTTCTTTTGAATTATTAAACGATAATAATTTAATTTCTTAGATTGTAATAATACATGACCTAATTGTAATTCTTTTTTATAATATCTAATATTTCTTTTTCTTTTTGAGTTATAACAATAGATAAATTTTTACCTACTACAAAGGAACCATCTCCTTCTACAAAACCTATAAATCAAATTAAAAAATCTTTAGATAGTAATTTATTATTTAGTAATAATTTTTTATATTCATTATAAAATAAATCTAAATCAAATAGTTTATTAATATAAAGTATATTGTTATTATCACATAAATAAATATTACTATATAATAATATATATAATAAAAGAATAATTAATTATTTATAGAATATATGCTGATATAAGATTAGATCACCACCACCGGCTACAACAAAGAATGATGTATTAAAGTTTCTATCTGCTAATAACATTGTTAAACCCTTTTTTATTATTTTTATCTTGATTTACTACTTCTAATGAGTTATATATATTATATTATAATATATTCATAAATTATATATAAATATAATTTAAGGTAAATACTCATATATTTACATATATGTTGGGACTATATCTTATTAATTAATTGTATAAAAATTATTTAAATGATTTCAATTAAAGACTATACGGTTATTATTCATAGAATTTTTATTTTTAATAATTAATTCTATATTATCTAGTGTATGGTTTAATCTATTTTCAAATAATTTAACTATTTCTTTATAATTACAATAATCTAAATATTTACTACTAAATAAAAGATATCTAGTTAAATAATCTATAACTGCCATATTACTTTTAAATGAGTTAGTTATTATATATAATGATATCCTTTATTAGTTGATGTTCTATCTATTAATTTACATTTAGTAAAAAATAAATTAGCAATATTTTGCATATAAGATAATTAGAATTCCCTCATTTATCTAATTTAGATTGAGAAATTCTAAATATAGTTTTAGTAACTAAAGATTTATTACTATATCCATGTCTTATATAAAAATTACCATCTGCATCTATAAACCCAGATAATCAGCTATTACTATTTAATAGTGAATTATCAATTAGATATTTTCTAATTTATTTTCTAATAGATAATGTCCATTATAATTATATCAATCAATTAAATTTAATCTATCTATTTTAAGTGTTCTAAATTTACCATTTATAATTTTATTAATCTTAATAATCCCAAATAATCATTTATTACTAAATCATAGGCATTAACATTCTTTTTTTTGAAATTGAACCACAATTTAAATTTTAGAAATAATCTAGCTAATAGAAATCTTTTTTAATAAATGTTATTTGAATTGATAGATATTTATTTTTACCTAATTTTGATTTTAATGTTGTAAGAACATTAATAGAACCATCACCTTCAATTAACCGGCTAAATAATAACCTAATTGATATTATAATATAAATTATTATCAAATTATTTAATTCTTTAATAAGTAAATTATTAATATAATTATTATACTTATTTAATAATAAATTTAAAGGATTTATTAAAAAATATATAATTAACTTTCGCGTGTAGTCTCTGAGGTTCCTTATATTATCTATATTGTATAAGTTACCTGCTGATTGTCCATTAATAATAAATGGATGTTCCAGCATATAGCGAAATATAAAGCTGCCAGTTTATTATTATTAGTTTAGCAGCTAATACTAGTATTGATATTAATATAATACAGCTGTTATTAATACACTTCAAGTAAATAAATTTAATTTAGAATAATCCATACCGTTAGCACGCATATTCATTATTGTTACCATTAAATTTATTGATCCAAATATAGATGAGAATCCTGAGAAGTGTAATGCAAATATAGCCATATCAACAGAAATACCACTATGTGATTGTAATGATGATAATGGTAGATATACAGTTCAACCTGTTCCTAGACCTTCGTCAATTATTGTACTTAATACAGCAAATAATAAGCTAAGTACTAATAATCAGAATGCAATGTTATTTATTCTTAGGAATGCTGTATCACTTGTACCTATCATTAATAGAACTAAGTAATTACTGAAAGCTCCCATAGTTATTAGCATAACCATAAAGAAAATCATAAAGACGGCATGAGCGGTCACCAAGAATTGGGTAGCAGTAGTATATCTAATAGGTTTTATTCTATTAAATATAAAAGCCCCCACCGAACCGTACGTGATAGTTTCCCATCATACGGCTCTCCAGAGATTATAAGCCAAGACCTAACTTAGAAGTTATACCTTTATAAGTAATATTACCCTTATGTAATTTTATATGGCAATCTCTACATAATAGTACTTGTTTTCTATTAATTAAAATCATTCTCGATGTTATATAATCATAACGTTTAAATAATCTTAATCTATATAATTTTTTTATATGATGCATTTCTACATTTTTATATGAATTACATATAATACAAAGATTATTTAATGTTTGACGAGAAGCAAGTAATCAATATTTTAATTTTTTTAATAATAAAAGTATAGGAGATAATTCATTAAAATTAGATTTATTAATTCATGCTTTATATGAATATTCTGAATCTATTCTAACAATATTATCAAATACATTTCTAAGAAATTGAGTTATAATATCGCCTTTATTGTCCTTAATTCTTAATAGAAAACCTAATTTTTTAATTAATTTACTTTTAGTAAGTATTCTTAATTTTTTTGCCAATGTTAATACACAAGAATAATATAAAGTATATCAAATACGATGTTTTAATTTATTATAATTAGTAGCTAATCTATAATAACTTAAGATTCCTCTACCTACCATTAAATAATGATTTATAATTACATGAATTTCTTCATGCATTAATCTACCTAAACCTGTAAGTTGAGCAAATCTACCATTTTTACAAGATCTAGCATAACCATGATCTACTAAGTTAATATATATCTAATTAGAGCATTTATTATAAGTCTAGTATTATTAAGTCCTCTTATAGTTCTAATACTATAATGTTTATTAACAATAAGATACTTATGTCTTAGAGTAATTTTAATATCATATCCTAAAAATCTAGCTAGTTTTTTACTAGCACATTTAATAAATGTTTTATCCTTATTAATATTTAAATTTAAAGTTTCTATAAATTTACTTAAACTATCTTGTATAATAATACAATCTTGTTTAGAACCTATAACACCTAATAAAATATCATCTCCATATCTAACATATTTTAATCTTTTAAAATCTAGTCATTTTTCAGATGAAGATTTGTAGTTTTAGCTCTTAATTTAGATAATTTTATTCTTTCTGAAAATAATTTAGCACGTCTAATTAATTGAGATAATTTACTATATTTTAGATCTATTTTACGAACTGTTCCGCAATTAAATTTATCAATATATTCATCTAATCAATCATCAATCAAAGATAAAACTATATTACTTAAAATAAGACTTATAGTCGCTCCTTGAAGTATTCCATAATTTAGATTATGATATACACCTTTACTATCATAATATCCAGCTTTTAAAACTTTACTAATTAAATTAATAAAACCTTGATCATCAATACGTTTTTTTAATTGAGATATTATTAAATTATGAAGAATACTGTCAAAGCATTTTAAAATATCAATTTTTATAAATCAATTAACACTATTAAAATTATTTCTTATTTGTCAAATAGCTGTATGGCAACTTTTATTAAGCCTAAAACCATGACTATTATTTGACATTAATAGTTCAAATATAATTGTTAATATAATTTTTATAGATTCTTGTATAATTTTATCTCGTAGATTACCAAAACTTAATTGTCTAGTACCACCTTTTAGTTTAAGTATTTCTATACTACGACTTAGATTTATTTTTAATCTACCCGATCCTATTTCATTAGAAATAAAATCAAATCAATTATTACTAATACCATCTAAAGTTTGTCTAGAAGTACCTTCAATCATATTACTTAGATTACTCTTAATTTTATTATAAACTAATTTTAATAAATCAGGATCTTTACATAATTTTAATAAATTATTTAATTTAATATCTTTATTTTCACTTAATTTAGCCAATTCTACTAATTCTTTTAAATCCGAAGTATTTAGTTCCTTAGTAGAGAATCCCCTGGTCCCCTTCCTTATTAATGTATTAAGTAAAGTATTACCTAATTATTAAAATTCATCTTTCGATGAATATTCAGTACTACGAGACCTCTGTCAACTCCAAAGTTTCCTTTTTCAGTTGATCCCTTAGTTCTTATATTACCGTTAATAGATTGTTTAGACCCTCCATCTTTCTTAATACTGCTTGTATTTATTAATCTCATTAATCACAACCATCAAACCTCAACGTATAATTTGACAGCTGAGTATTCTATACCCGAATGGTAAGAGGGAATTGATACCCAAAAAAAGACTTTAAAGGAGTTCGTTAACCTAGTCATGCAATCCTTAGCTCAGAATACACCAATCATATCCTTTTTATAACATGCTATTGTCCCCATTAAGTTGGCCCTAATTAGGTAAGTTATATGCTTTACGTATGAATAATATATTTTTATATTATTCGTGATTAATAATACGATAATTATCAAGTAATTATTCCGATAATATAAACACAAAGGCGCACCGTTAAATAATTGCCCGTTGTGCATTAATATTTGTAGATTTAGTGCTGCTAATTCTAATCTCATAATTATACTTAAACTTAACCCTACTACTCCAGAGAATAATGAGAAAATTCCATATAAAGTGAAGTCAATAATTACTCATTACTGCTTCCCAAACCGTACGTGATAGTTTCCCATCATACGGCTTTCCATAATGAAGTCATTTAAATAGACAGTAAATATTTGATTACTTATCTTTAGTACTTGGTAGCGTTTCTAGAAATAATCCTAAATTTTCTCTATAAGAGTTTATAATTCTCACTTCATAATGTAATAATTGACCTCTATGTAACATCATATGATGATATTTACATAATAGTATTTGTTTACGTTGTAAAGATCCAACTCATTTCTTATAAGATAAATCTAATGATTTATAACTACTACGAACATCATTAACTTTACGTAAATGATGCATTTCTAAATTATTAGTAGAACCACAAATACAACATTTTTTAAATATAGATGATTGAGTGGTAGTACCAAACCAATTAGTATCTAATATATCTAATTTTCAGTCTAACTCTTTACCTACTTTA